>NC_057806.1:494212522-494512522 GCF_018294505.1 Triticum aestivum
CTGACGATATCTACGCCGACGGATCTATGCCGACGGCAGCCGTAGGCATAGATCTATGCCGACGGCCCCTGGCCGTAGGCATAGACTGCGAGTCCGGTAGTGCGTGCACGACATGTGTTGTCTCCCCTGACCCTGAGCCACCGAAACTGCGTCTCAGCAAAGAGAGAGAGAGAGAGAGAGAGAGAGAGAGAGAGAGAGAGAGAGAGAGAGAGAGAGAGAGAGAATGTCTACATTTTATTTGCTATAGCTCAGTTGCCAGTGCTTCAACTACTAAAATATAGCCGGCTTATATAATGAGTGAATAGCATAAAACTATCACTTTTCACATTAGGGTTCCAAAAACCTACCTTTTTTTTGCCGTTGATAACTATCAGAATGGGCGTCGGCTGTTTCAAAAACCCTAAATGGCAGGGTGTTTTACATCATATTGTAGTGTCCCTGCTTGAAGGAAAACAAGATTGCTTGATATTTGTAATCGAGACAAATCCGGCTAACTAACCAAGGTTACAAACTTGGTAGATATTCTATCACCATTGATGTTGGTATGAAAGGTGCATCACTGTCGATGTCGATTGTTGGCATGTTGACATGACGAACTCCTGTTACTTAAATGGAGCGATCGATATGATCGAGCTAAGGGAATGGCAGGCAGCTCGTCGCATTTGTCCAACTCCACTTGGTTATTCCTCGGTACCTAGACCAAAGTACCAAACCACGAGTGAGCTAGCTTGCTAGCTAGGTGGTGGCCGAGATGATAGGGTGGGGGGACGTGTACAAGGTGGTGTCGGCCATGGCGCCGCTCTACTTCGCCCTCGGCCTCGGCTACGCCTCCGTGCAGTGGTGGAAGTTCTTCACTCGCGACCAGTGCGACGCCGTGAACCGCCTCGTCATCTACTTCGCGCTCCCCTTCTTCGCCTTCGACTTCAACGCTCACGCCGGCACGTTCGCCGCAGGGTACCGCGTCCTGGCCGCCGACGCCGTCGCCAAGCTCGTCGTCGTGCTCGCACTCGCCGGGTGGATCGCGTACTGCCGCTGGCGGCATTGGATCCGTGCCCCCAAGGCACCACCCGCTAGCTCGGCCTCGGCGTGGCCGGGCGGCCCCTCCTGGTCGTGGTGCATCACCGGCTACTCGCTGGGCACGCTGAACAACGGGCTCTTCGTGGGCGTGCCGCTGCTGGACGCCATGTACGGCAAGTGGGCGCGCGACATCGTCGTGCAGCTGTCGGTGCTGCAGGCCGTCGTGTGGCTCCCGCTGCTGCTGGTGGTGTTCGAGGCGAGGCAGGCGTGGCTGGAGGTGACGTCGGCGCCGGCACCCGACGGCGGCGCGCGCGAAGAAGGCGGTCAGGCAGCGCCGGGGAGCGGCGACGGGGGCGGCCGGAAGACGGCGGCGACGGGGTGCGCGTTCTGGGCGCGGCTGCTGCGGACGGTTGGGGTCAAGGTCGGCGGGAACCCGAACGTGTACGCGAGCCTCCTTGGGGTTCTGTGGTCTTCCGTAGCAAACAGGTTCGACACAGCAGCGATTTTTCTCTCACGAGAAGCACTACGTACAGTAGCATTTTCTGATTAATATCCATCTACGTGTTTGCAATGATATGTAGGTGGCACCTGGAGATGCCAGGCATCGTAGATGGCTCGATTTCGATCATGTCAAGGACCGGCCTTGGGATCGGAATGTTTAACACGTACGGGTACGTACTACTAACAACGGAAGTCTTGGGTTTTGGTACCCACATTCTACGACAGCTTGTCATGGTAGTGTTGGGTGGTCGATCACACTTTGCCATACATTCTCTCCCTAGCGTGTCATGGCCCATGAGTCCACAGAAACATCTTTTTTAGCTAAACTTATCATGCTTTTTGTGGCAACTCATATTTTGGCCAACTTTGCCACAAATGAGCTTAGGCCGAAACGTGGCTCAAGACGAAAACGTCTAAAGTGATGAACCAACTAGCTGTTACTACTCCCTTCGATCCATATTACTTGTCATTCAAATGGATATATGTTTGAACGACAAGTAATATGAATTGGAAGGACCTTTTAAAAGGTAATTAACAAATCCGCAATCAAAAAATTATTTCTTACAAAATACGTACATCAGCTGAACTTGCTTCGAAAAATGTTAGCATCCCAGAATCCATGCGAAAATTCGCAGGGGCACGCACCTGCCCTACCCTTCCCGGCCACCCGATTGCCTCACGATCCCCAAAGTAGTTGGATCTCACAAAGAAAAAAAATAGTTTTAAGTTTTAATCTTTGAAACTGAGGATTTTGCATTTGAAACTTGCGATTTTCTCAATCGTTCGTATCAAGTTTCAAAGTTAAAACTTAAAGTGAGCATTTTTGTACAAAATTGTGATTTTGTGGGTCACTTGTACTAAGTTTCAAAGGTTGAAATTTAACATTTTTTTAAACTGCTCAAAATGGATCTTATTTGAAGGTCATCGTCAAGAGAAACATGAATATCAAAACATAATTTAATTTAGATTTTTTGTTCAAAAAATATGAAAGATTGAAAAATTGAAGCCAAAAGAAAAAGCATGTGCGAGGGACTCAGTGCCCTGCACCTGCGTGTCACAAATCCTCTCTCAGAATCCATGGTGTATTATACTTTAACACTCAAAAGGATGGTGTGGCTAACGAGAGTGACGGGGCATATCACATCATATCAAAATTTCTCAAATTTAATAACATTTCATTTATAATATGACTAAAAATAGTAGTACACGTAGTTTGCTGGACAAATGCAAAGATCGGCAGTATGAGATTAGTAGTGGCCAAAGTTCCAAACATTATTGACCGCACACAATAGTGGACCTTATATTTCAGAAATGAGAGAGTAAATAGTAATGAATATAATTCAAACAGTATGAGATTGAAGAGAAATTAAGTGATTGATCATGAATGGCATATCTGGCGGTTGTATTGTAGGCCTGTTCATAGGATTACAGGACAAGCTCGTCGTGTGCCGGCCTGGACTGACGGCGTTGGGCATGGCGATGAGGTTCGTCGCTGCTCGGGCAGCCACCGCGGTCGGAGCGCTACTTTTGGGACTGCGTGGTGACCTTTTGCGTGTTGCCATCTTACAGGTAACAGTACATAAGTTTACAGGTTACGGGCTTACAACTAATGCAAATGACGTTTCCTTCCTTTTTTGGCTAATTGAGCCAAGCATCCAAATCAATGGTAGTAACTCACTTTGTTCCTGTTGGTAGGCTGCACTGCCTCAGTCTGTCGGAGCATTTATCTTCGCGCTAGAGTATGACCTGCACGCTGATGTACTCAGTACCGTGTAAGTAAACTGCAAATGTGATCGTGTCACGGTGATTAGAGTCCTCCATTAACTGTTTGTGCATATCAACCACACTGCTATTTTCCGAAGAGGAAGATAACATACGTAAGCTATAACTGCTCTTTCCTTTTTTTTTTTGCAGGGTAATAGTCGGCACGCTGGCTTCGCTGCCTGTGATAATCACATATTATATTGTTTTAGGGCTCTTGTGAATACGTTATATGTTCCCCTTCTATTTTATTTTGGGGATTTGTTATGCATGTGTGCCTACAATACAAGATGTATCAACTTCTTAATTTTTGCTTCAACAAGAATTGCGTGTGCTTGGGCCCTTCTTCTCCTTGGGCAATGCCATCATGACTAACACTGTTAATATCAAATAGTAATAGTTACATCGTCCGCGTGGTTTAATGATTCATTGATCCAACTACAAGAATCACTAGAGATAAAACGAAACCAAGCTATCTTATGTGAGGCTCCCTTCCCCTTCCTTGGACAATGCTCAAAGTCGACCAACCATCGCCGCTATCGCAAAACAGTTTGCATGTATAGTTGTTCCTATAATACACAATCTCTATTCTGCAAAACAGGTCTCAGCCACTTCCATAGGATTGGAATTGGATTCAACCTGAACTGCATCGCTTTGAATGTAGTTCTCTAGCATCAAGCGGTGTCTCATGTCCATTGCTTCTACCATCGACACACTCGAAACATGACACAAAACTTGCATGCAACAACGAAAAAATTGATGACATTCATGTTATATGTGCCACTTCGGAATAACAATAAACCAATGGAGTACTAGTTGGAGGGAACAAATTCCACACCCCCGTTCATAATTACTCACCACTGCCACTTGTTTGATTAGATGATATCCCACAAGTTGCTGCGGGAATTTTGTTCAGACACATGCATAAAACTTGCTACAGAAAACTATAAAACTAATGTAAAAGCAAATCTAGTACTTCCTCCGTTCCAAAATATAAGTCTTTTTAAAGATTCCAATGCGGACTAAATATGGAGTAAAATGAGTGAATCTACACTCTAAGATATATCTATATACATCTGTATGTAATCCCTTTTGGAATCTCTAGAAAGACTTATATTTAGGAATGGAGGGAGTAGTAGCTCGGGTTTATCTATTAAAAATACAACATATTAAGCATGTGACAAAATGTTGTACAAAAGGAGAAATTGTTTTCAGATTGAAGTTAACAGAAGAAAAATGAAACACGAACTACATAGATTTTCTCCTAGTGTCCAACATGTATATCATCCATAACCACACAAGAAAATGCGATTTTTTTAACTTATGACTGACATGTGTTATTGTTCATGTGGCTGTTGGAAATATGCCCTAGAGACAATAATAAAGTGGTTATTATTATATTCCCTTGTTCATGCTAATTGTTTATTATCCATGCTATAGTTATATTGACTGGAAACTCAAATACATGTGTGAATACATAGACAACAACATGTCCCTAGTGAGCCTCTACGGGACTAGCTCGTTGATCAAAGATGACTATGGTTTCCTAGCCATAGACATGAGTTGTCATTCGATAACGGGATCACATCATTAGGAGAATGATGTGATGGACAAGACCTAAACTATAAGCATATCATATGATCGTATCAAGTTTATTGCTATCGTTTTCTACATGTCAAGTATCTGTTCCTATGACCATGGGGTCATGCAACTCACTGACACCGGAGGAGTACCTTGTGTGTATCAAATGTCACAACGTAACTGGGTGACTATAAAGATGTTCTACAGGTATCTCCGAGGGTGTCTGTTGAGTTGGCATGGATCAAGACTGGGATTTATCACTCCGTATGACAGAGAGGTATCTCAAGGCCCACTCGGTAATACAACATCACAATGAGCTTGCAAGCAATGTGACTAAGGAGTTAGCCACGGGATCTTGTATTACGAAACGAATAAAGAGACTTGCCAATAATGAGATTGAACTAGGTATGAAGATACCGACGATCGAATCTCGGGCAAATAATGTACCGATGTATAAAGGGAACTGCATACGGGATTAGCTGAATCCTTGGCATCAAGGTTCGACCAATAAAGATCTTCGTAGAATATGTAGGAACCAATATGGACATCCAGGTCCCGCTATTCGTTATTGACCGTAGAGGTGTCTCAGTCATGTCTGTATAGTTTTCGAACCCACAGGGTCTACACACTCAATGTTTGGTGATGATCTAAGTATAGTTGAGTTATTGTGTTGGTGACCGAAGGTTGTTCGAAGTCCCGGATGAGATCTCAGACATGACGAGGAACTCCGGAATGGTCCGGGGGTGAAGATTGATATATAGGACGAAGGGAATCGGATTTTGGAAGTGTCCCGCGAGGTACCAGGTTATCGTCGGAAGACTGAAAAGGGTTTCGAAGGGCCCCGACAAGTGTTGAGGGTCCTCATGGGCCAAGGGAAGGGGGCACACCAGCCCACAAGGGGCTGGGCACCACCCCACCTCAGCCCACTCGGCCAAGGGGTGGAGGAGGCCACCTAGGGTCGGCGCCCCACATGGCTTGGTGGCCAAGCCACCCTAGGGTTGCCCCATCTGGTGGTCGTCGGCCCCCTAGGGGAAACCCTAGGGCGCCCCATCCCTCCTCCCTTCCCCCTATATATAGAGGTGGAGAGGGAGGGCAGCCGCTGAAGGAAATATGCCCTAGAGGCAATAATAAAGTTGTTATTTATATTTCCTTATATCATGATAAATGTTTATTATTCATGCTAGAATTGTATTAACCGGAAACTTAGTACATGTGCGAATACATAGACAAACAGAATGTCACTAGTATGCCTCTACTTGACTAGCTCGTTGAATCAATGATGGTTATGTTTCCTAACCACAGACATGAGTTGTCATTTGATTAACGAGATCACATCATTAGAGAATGATGTGATTGACTTGACCCAACCATTAGCTTAGACGATGATCGTTTAGTTTGTTGCTATTGATTTATTCATAACTTATACATATTCCTCTGACTATGAGATTATGTAAATCCCGAATACCGGAGGAACACCTTGTGTGCTATCAAACGTCACAACATAACTGGGTGATTGTAAAGATGCTCTACAGGTGTCTCCGATGGTATTTGTTGAGTTGGCATAGATCGAGATTAGGATTTGTCACTCCGTGTATCGGAGAGGTATCTCTGGGCCCTCTCGATAATGCACATCACTATAAGCCTTGCAAGCAATGTGACTAATGAGTTAGTTACGGGATGTTGCATTATGGAACGAGTAAAGAGACTTGCCGGTAATGAGATTGAACTAGGCATTGAGATACCGACGATCGAATCTCGGGCAAGTAACATACCAATGACAAAGGGAACAACGTATGTTGTTATGCGGGTTGACCGATAAAGATCTTCGTAGAATATGTAGGAACCAATAAGAGCATCCAGGTTCCGCGATTGGTTATTGACCGGAGATGAGTCTTGGTCATGTCTACATAGTTCTCGAACCCGTAGGGTCCGCACGCTTAACGTTCGGTGACGATTGGTATTATGAGTTTATGTGTTTTGATGTACCGAAGGTAGTTCGGAGTCCGGATATGATCACGGACATGACAAGGAGTCTCGAAATGGTCGGGACATAAATATCAATATATTGGATGACTATGTTTGGACATTGGAAGGGTTTCGAGTGAAGTTCGGGTATATACTGGAGTACCGGGGGGTTACCGGAACCCCCCCGGGAGTTTAGTGGGCCTTATGGGCCTTAGTGGAGAGAGAGAGGGGCTGCTAGGGCAGGCCGCGCGCCCCCTCCCCCTCTGGTCCTAATTGGACTAGGAAGGGGGGGGGGGGGCGCCCCCCTTTCCTTCTTCCTCTTTCCTCCTTCCTTCTCCTACTCCTACTACATGGAAAGGGGGGAATCTGGAGTAGGATTCCCCATGGGGCGCGCCATAGGAGGGTCGGCCCTCCCCCTCCTCCACTCCTTTATATACGGGGGAGGGGGGCACCCCATAGACACACAAGTTGATCATTGATCTTTTAGCCATGTGCGGTGCCCCCCTCCATCATAATCCACCTTGGAAATATCGTAGCGGTTGCTACCTCTTGAGCACTACGTTGGTTTTCCCTTGAAGAGGAAAGGGTGATGCAGTAAAGTAGCGTAAGTATTTCCCTCAGTTTTTGAGAACCAAGGTATCAATCCAGTAGGAGATCACGCTCAAGTCCCACGCACCTACACAAACAAATAAGAACCTCGCAACCAACGCGATAAAGGGGTTGTCAATCCCTTCACGGTCACTTACAAGAGTGAGATCTGATAGATATGATAAGATAATATTTTTGGTATTTTTATGATAAAGAGAAATAAAGATGCAAAGTAAAATAAATGGCAATGGAAATAACTAAGTATTGGAAGATTAATATGATGGAAGATAGACCCGGAGGCCATATGTTTCACTAGTGGCTTCTCTCAAGAGCATAAGTATTACGGTGGGTGAACGAATTACCGTCGAGCAATTGATAGAATTGAGCATAGTTATGAGAATATGTAGGTATGATCATGTATATAGGCATCACGTCCGTGACAAGTAGACCGAAACGATTCTGCATCTACTACTATTACTCCACACATCGACCACTATCCAGCATGCATCTAGAGTATTAAGTTCAAGAGAACAAAGTAATGCTTTAAGTAAGATGACATGATGTAGAGGGATAAACTCATGCAATATGATATAAACCCCATATCTTTATCCTCGATGGAAACAATATAATACGTGTCGGTTCCCTTTCTGTCACTGGGATCGAGCACCGCAAGATTGAACCCAAAGCTAAGCACTTCTCCCATTGCAAGAAAGATCAATCTAGTAGGCCAAACCAAACTGATAATTTGAAGAGACTTGCAAAGATAAACCAATCATACATAAAAGAATTCATAGGAGAATCAAATATTCATAGATAATCTGGATCATAAACCCACAATTCATCTGATCTCGACAAACACACCGCAAAACAAGATTACATCGAATAGATCTCCAAGAAGATCGAGGAGAACTTTGTATTGAGATACAAAGAGAGAGAATAAGACATCTAGCTAATAAATATGGACCCGTAGGTCTGAAGTAAACTACTCACACATCACCAGAGAGGCCATGGAGTTGATGTAGAGGCCCTCCGTGATCAATGCCCCCTCCGATGGAGCTCCGGAAAAGGCCCCAAGATGGAATCTCTCGGGTACAGAAGGTTGCGGCGGTGCAATTAGGTTTTCATGGTGCTCCTGGATGTTTGGGGGATATGTGGATATATATAGGAGGAAGAAGTACGTCGGTGGAGTAATGAGGGGCCCACGAGGGTGGAGGGCGCGCCCAGGGGGGTAGGCGCGCCCCCTGCCTCGTGCCCTCCTTGATCGTTTCTTGATGCACACTCCATGTCTCCTGGATCATGGTTGTTGAGAAAATCACGTTCCCGAAGGTTTCATTCCGTTTGGACTCCGTTTGATATTCCTTTTCTTCGAAACCCTAAAATAGGAAAAAAACAACAACAATTTGGGCTGACCCTCCGATTAGTAGGTTAGTCCCAAAAATGATATAAAAGTGTAAAATAAAGCCCATTAACATCCAAAATAGATAATATAATAGCATGGAGCAATCAAAAATTATAGATACGTTGGAGACGTATCAGCGGTGCTTAGGCGAAGCCCTGTGCCGAAACTCTCCCTCGAAGCTCTACTAGATCATGAGTTCATGGGACGTCACCGAGCCGAACGTGTGCAGATCGCAGAGGTGCTGTACCTTCGCTGCTAGATCGGTCGATCGTGAAGATGTACGACTACATCAACCGCATTGTCATAACGCTTCCCCTTACGGTCTACGAGGGTACATAGACAATACTCTCCCCCCTCGTTGCTATGCATCAACATGATGTTGCGTGTGCGTAGTGAAGGAAATATGCCCTAGAGGCAATAATAAAGTTATTATTTATTTCCTTATTTCATGATAAATGTTTATTATTCATGCTAGAATTGTATTAACCGGAAACATAATACATGTGTGAATAGATAGACAAACAGAGTGTCACTAGTATGCCTCTACTTGACTAGCTCGTTAATCAAAGATGGTTATGTTTCCTAACCATAGACAAAGAGTTGTTATTTGATTAACGTGATCACATAATTAGGAGAATGATGTGATTGACTTGACCCATTCCGTTAGCTTAGCACTCGATCGTTTAGTATGTTGCTATTGCTTTCTTCATGACTTATACATGTTCCTATGACTATGAGATTATGCAACTCCCGTTTACCGGAGGAACACTTTGTGTGCTACCAAATGTCACAACGTAACTGGGTGATTATAAAGGAGCTCTACAGGTGTCTCCAAAGGTACATGTTGGGTTGGCGTATTTCGAGATTAGGATTTGTCACTCTGATTGTCGGAGAGGTATCTCTGGGCCCTCTCGGTAATGCACATCACATAAGCCTTGCAAGCATTGCAACTAATGAGTTAGTTGCGAGATGATGTATTACGGAACGAGTAAAGAGACTTGCCGGTAACAAGATTGAACTAGGTACTGAGATACCGACGATCGGACCTCGGGCAAGTAACATACCGATGACAAAGGGAACAACATATGTTGTTATGCGGTCTGACCGATAAAGATCTTCATAGAATATGTAGGAGCCAATATGAGCATCCAGTTTCCGCTATTGGTTATTGACCGGAGACGTGTCTCGGTCATGTCTACATTGTTCTCGAACCCATAGGGTCCGCACGCTTAAGGTTTCGATGACAGTTATATTATGAGTTTATGAGTTTTGATGTACCGAAGGAGTTTGGAGTCCCGGATGAGATCGGGGACATGATGAGGAGTCTCGAAATGGTCGAGATGTAAAGATCGATATATTGGACGACTATATTCAGACATCGAAAAGGTTCCGAGTGATTCGGGTATTTTTTGGAGTACCGGAGAGTTATGGGAATTCGCCGGGGAGTATATGGGCCTTACTGGGCTTTAGGGGAAAGAGAGAGGAGAGGTTGGGCGCCCCCCCAAGGCCTAGTCCGAATTGGACTAGGGGGAGGGGCTGCGCCCCCTCCTTCCTTCTCTTCTCCCTTCCCTTGCCTTGACTCCTACTCCTACTACTTGGAAGGGGGAGAATCCTACTCCCGGTGGGAGTAGAACTCCTCCAGGACGCGCCATAGGGGCCGGCCCTCTCCCCCCTTCTCCACTCCTTTATATACGTGGCCAAGGGGCACCCCATAGACACACAAGTTGATCCTCGTGATCGTTTTCTTAGCCATGTGCGGTGCCCCCTTCCACCATAGTCCTCGATAATATTGTAGTGGTGCTTAGGCGAAGCCCTGCGACAGTAGAACATCAAGATTGTCACCACGTCGTCGTGCTGACGGAACTCTTCCCCGACACTTTGCTGGATCGGAGTCCGGGGATCGTCATCGAGCTGAACGTGTGCTGAAACTCGGTGGTGCCGTAGTTTCGGTGCTTGATCGGTCATCTGTGAAGACGTACGACTACATCAACCGCGTTGTCATAACGCTTCCGCTTTCGGTCTACAAGGATACATAGACAACACTCTCCCCTCTCGTTGCTATGCATCACCATGATCTTGCGTGTGCGTAGGAAATTTTTTGAAATTACTACGTTCCCCAACAGTGGCATCCGAGCCTAGGTTTTATGCGTTGATGTTGTGCACGAGTAGAACACAAGTAAGTTGTGGGCGATATAAGTCATACTGCTTACCAGCATGTCATACTTTGGTTCGGCGGTATTGTTGGATGAAGCGGCCCGGACCGACATTACGCGTACGCTTATGCGAGACTGGTTCTACCGACGTGCTTTGCACACAAGTGGCTGGCGGGTGTCAGTTTCTCCAACTTTAGTTGAACCGAGTGTGGCTATGCCCGGTCCTTGTGAAGGTTAAAACAACACCAACTTGACAAACTATTGTTGTGGTTTTGATGCGTAGATAAGATTGGTTCTTGCTTAAGCCCGTAGCAGCCACGTAAAACTTGCAACAACAAAGTAGAGGACGTCTAACTTGTTTTTGCAGGGCATGTTGTGATGTGATATGGTCAAGACATGATGCTAAATTTTATTGTATGAGATGATCATGTTTTGTAACCGAGTTATTGGCAACTGGCAGGAGCCATATGGTTGCCGCTTTATTGTATGCAATGCAATCGCCCTGTAATGCTTTACTTTATCACTAAGCGGTAACGATAGTCGTAGAAGCATAAGATTGGCGAGACGAGAACGATGCTACGATGGAGATCAAGGTGTCGCGCCGGTGACGATGGTGATCATGACGATGCTTCGAAGATGGAGATCACAAGCACAAGATGATGATGGCCATATCATATCACTTATATTGATTGCAGGTGATGTTTATCTTTTATGCATCTTATCTTGCTTTGATTGATGGTAGCATTTTAAGATGATCTCTCACTAATTATCAAGAAGTGTTCTCCCTGAGTATGCACTGTTGTGAAAGTTCTTCGTGCTGAGACACCATGTGATGATCGGGTGTGATAGGCTCTACGTTCAAATACAACGGGTGCAAAACAGTTGCACACGCGGAATACTCAGGTTATACTTGACGAGCCAAGCATATACAGATATGGCCTCGGAACACGGAGACCGAAAGGTCGAGCGTGAATCATATAGTAGATATGATCAACATAGTGATGTTCACCAATGAAACTACTCCATCTCACGTGATGATCGGACATGGTTTAGTTGATTTGGATCACGTGATCACTTAGAGGATTAGAGGTATGTCTATCTAAGTGGGAGTTCTTAAGTAATATGATTAATTGAACTTTAATTTATCATGAACTTAGTCCTGGTAGTATTAGCATATCTATTGTAGATCAATAGCTCGCGTTGTTGCTTCCCTGTGTTTATTTTGATATGTTCCTAGAGAAAATTGTGTTGAAAGATGTTAGTAGCAATGATGCGGATTGGATCTGTGATCTGAGGTTTATCGTCATTGCTGCACAGAAGAATTATGTCCTTGATGCACCGCTAGGTGACGGACCTATTGCAGGAGCAGATGCAGACGTTATGAACGTTTGGCTAGCTCAATATGATGACTACTTGATAGTTTAGTGCACCATGCTTAAACGGCTTAGAATCGGGACTTCAAAGATGTTTTGAACGTCATGGACCATATGAGATGTTCCAGGAGTTGAAGTTAATATTTCAAGCAAATACCCGAGTTGAGAGATATGAAGTCTCCAACAAGTTCTATAGCTAAAAGATGGAGGAGAATCGCTCAACTAATGAGCATGTGCTCAGATTGTCTGGGTACTACAATCGCTTGAATCAAGTGGGAGTTAATCTTCTAGATAAAATAGTGATTGACAGAATTCTCTAGTCACCATCACCAAGTTAGTAGAACTTCGTGATGAACTATGATATGCAAGGGATAACGGAAACAATTCCCAAGCTCTTCGTAATGCTGAAATTGACGAAGGTAGAAATCAAGAAAAACATCAAGTGTTGATGATAGACAAGACCACTAGTTTCAAGAAAAGGGCAAAGGAACAAAGGGGAACTTCAAGAAGAACAGCAAGAAAGTTGCTGCTCAAGTGAAGAAGCCCAAGTCTGGTCCTAAGCCTGAGACTAAGTGCTTCTACTGCAAAGGGACTGGTCACTGGAAGCGGAACTACCCCAAGTGATTGGCGGATAAGAAGGATGGCAAAGTGAACATAAGTATATTTGATATACATGTTATTGATGTGTACTTTACTAGTGTTTATAGCAACCCCTCAGTATTTGATACTAGTTCAGTTGCTAAGATTAGTAACTCGAGATGGGAGTTGCAGAATAAACAGAGACTAGTTAAGGGTGAAGTGACGATGTGTGTTGGAAGTGGTTCCAAGATTGATATGATCATCATCGCACACTCCCTATACTTTCAGGATTAGTGTTGAACCTAAATAAGTGTTATTTGGTGTTTGCATTGAGCATGAATATGATTTGATCATGTTTATTGTAATACGGTTATTCATTTAAGTAAGAGAATAAATTGTTGTTCTGTTTACATGAATAAAACCTTATATGGTTACACACCCAATGAAAATGGTTCATTGGATCTCGATCGTAGTGATACACATATTCATAATATTGAAACCAAAAGATGCAAAGTTAATAATGATAGTGCAACTTATTTGTGGCACTGCCGTTTAGGTCATATTGGTGTAAAGCGCATGAAGAAACTCCATACTGCTGGGATTTTGGAATCACTTGATTATGAATCACTTGGTGCTTGCGAACCATGCCTTATGGGCAGGATGACTAAAGACTCCATTCTCCGGAACAATGGAGCGAGCAACTAACTTATTGGAAATAATACACACTGATGTATGCAATCCGATGAGTGTTGAAGCTCGCGACGGGTATCGTTATTTTCTGAGCTTCACATATGATTTGAGCAGATATGGGTATATCTACTTGATGAAACATAAGTCTGAAACATTTGAAAAGTTCAAAGAATTTCAGAGTGAAGTGGAAAATCATCGTAACAAGAAAAATAAGGTTTCTATGATCTGATCGCGGAGACAAATATTTGAGTTACGAGTTTGGTCTTCAATTAAAACTATGTGGAATAGTTTCACAAATTCATGTCACCTGGAACACCACAGCATAATGGTGTGTCCGAACGTCATAACCGTACTTTATTAGATATAGTGCGATCTATGATGTCTCTTACCGATCTACCACTATCGTTTTGGTGTTATGCATTAGAGACAACTACATTCACGTTAAATAGGGCACCATCTAAATCCGTTGAGACGACACCGTATGAACTATGGTTTGGCAAGAAACCTAAGCTATCGTTTCTTAAAGTTTGAGGTTGCAATGCTTATGTGAAAAAGTTTCAACCTGATAAGCTCAAACCCAAATCGGAGAAGTGCGTCTTCATAGGATACCCAAAAGAAAATGTTGGGTACACCTTCTATCACAGATCCGAAGGCAAGATATTCGTTGCTTTGAATGGATCCTTTCTAGAGAAGGAGTTTCTCTCGAAAGAAGTGAGTGGGAGGAAAGTAGAACTTGATGAGGTAACTGTACCTGCTCCCTTATTGGAAAGTAGTTCATCACAGAAACTAGTTTCTGTGACACCTACACCAATTAGTGAGGAAGCTAATGATGATGATCATGTAACTTCAGATCAAGTTACTACCGAACCTCATAGGTAAACCAGAGTGAGATCCGCACTAGAGTAGTACGGTAATCCTGCTATGGAGGTCATGTTACTTGACCATGACGAGCCTACGAACTATGAGGAAGCGATGATGAGCCCAGATTCCGCGAAATGGTTTGAGGCCATGAAATCTGAGATATGATCCATGTATGAGAACAAAGTATGGACTTTGATGGATTTGCCCGGTGATCGGCAAGCCATAGAAAATAAATGGATCTTCAAGAGGAAGACGGACGCTGATAGTAGTGTTACTATCTACAAAGCTAGAATTGTCGCAAAAGGTTTTCAACAAGTTCAAGGTGTTGACTACGATGAGAGTTTCTCACTCGTATCTATGCTTAAGTCTGTCCGAATCATGTTAGCAATTGCCGCATTTTATGAAATCTGGCAAATGGATAAACAAAACTACATTCCTTAATGGATTTATTAAAGAAGAGTTGTATATGATGCAACTAGAAGGTTTTGTCGATCCTAAAGGTGTTAACTAAATATGCAAGCTCCAGCGATCCATCTATGGACTGGTGCAAGCATCTCGGAGTTGGAATATACGCTTTGATAAGTTGATCAAAGCATATAGTTTTATACAGACTTGCGGTGAAGCCTGTATTTACAAGAAAGTGAGTGGGAGCACTACAACATTCCTGATAAGCATATGTGAATGACATATTGTTGATCGGAAATAATGTAGAATTATTCTGCAAAGCATAAAGGAGTGTTTGAAAGGATTTTTTCAAAGAAAACCTCAGTGAAGCTGCTTACATATTGAGCATCAAGATCTATAGAGATAGATCAAGATGCTTGATAAGTTTTTTCAATGAGTACATACCTTGACAAGATTTTGAAGTAGTTCAAAATGGAACAGTCAAAGAAAGAGTTCTTGCCTGTGTTACAAGGTGTGAAATTGAGTAAGACTCAAAACCCGACCACAGCAGAAAATAGAAAGAGAATGAAAGTCATTCCCTATGCCTCAGCCATAGGTTCTATAAAGTATGCCATGCTGTGTACCAGATCTATTGTATACCCTACACTGATGTTGGCAAGGAAGTACAATAGTGATCTAGGAGTAGATCACTGGACAGCGGTCAAAATTATCCTTAGTGGAATAAGGATATGTTTCTCGATTATGGAGGTGACAAAAGATTCGTCGTAAAGGGTTACATCGATGCAAACTTTGACACTGATCCCGATGATTCTAAGTCTCAATCTGGATGCATATTGAAAGTGGGAGCAATTAGCTAGAGTATCTCCGTGCAGAGCATTGTTGACATAGAAATTTGCAAAATACATACGGATCTGAATATGGCAGACCCGTTGACTAAACTTCTCTCACAGGCAAAACATGATCACACCTTAGTACTCTTTGGGTGTTAATCACATAGCGATGTGAACTAGATTATTGACTCTAGTAAACCTTTTGAGTGTTGGTCACATAATGATGTGAACTATTGGTGTTAAATCACATGGCAATGTGAACTAGATTATTGACTCTAGTGCAAGTGAGAGACTGAAGGAAATATGCCCTAGAGGCAATAATAAAGTTATTATTTATTTCCTTATTTCATGATAAATGTTTATTATTCATGCTAGAATTGTATTAACCAGAAACATAATACATGTGTGAATACATAGACAAACAGAGTGTCACTAGTATGCCTCTACTTGACTAGCTCGTTAATCAAAGATGGTTATGTTTCCTAACCATAGACAAAGAGTTGTTATTTGATTAACGGGATCACATCATTAGGAGAATGATGTGATTGACTTGACCCATTCCGTTAGCTTAGCACTCGATCGTTTAGTATGTTGCTATTGCTTTCTTCATGACTTATACATGTTTCTATGACTATGAGATTATGCAACTCCCGTTTACTGGAGGAACACTTTGTGTGCTACCAAACTTCACAACGTAACTGGGTGATTATAAAGGAGCTCTACAGGTGTCTCCAAAGGTACATGTTGGGTTGGCGTATTTCGAGATTAGGATTTGTCACTCCGATTGTCGGAGAGGTATCTCTGGGCCCTCTCGGTAATGCACATCACATAAGCCTTGCAAGCATTGCAACTAATGAGTTAGTTGCGAGATGATGTTTTACGGAATGAGTAAAGAGACTTGCCGGTAACAAGATTGAACTAGGTATTGAGATACCGACGATCGAATCTCGGGCAAGTAACATACCGATGACAAAGGGAACAACGTATGTTGCTGTGCGATCTGATCGATAAAGATCTTCGTAGAATATGTAGGAGCCAATATGAGCATCCAGGTTCCGCTATTGGTTATTGACCGGAGACGTGTCTCGGTCATGTCTACATTGTTCTCGAACCCATAGGGTCCGCACGCTTAAGGTTTCGATGACAATTATATTATGAGTTTATGAGTTTTGATGTACTGAAGGAGTTCAGAGTCCTGGATGAGATCAGTGACATGACGAGGAGTCTCGAAATGGTCGAGACGTAAAGATCGATATATTGGACGACTATATTCGGACATCGGAAAGGTTTCGAGTGATTCGAGTATTTTTCGGAATATAGGAGAGTTACGGGAATTCACCGGGGAGTATATGGGCCTTATTGGGCTTTAGGGGAAAGAGAGAGGAGAGGTTAGGCGCCCCCCAAGGCCTAGTCCGAATTGGACTAGGGGGAGGGGCTGCGCCCCCTCCTTCCTTCTCTTCTCCCTTCCCTTGCCTTGACTCCTACTCCTACTACTTGGAAGGGGGGAATCCTACTCCCGGTGGGAGTAGGACTCCTCCAGGGCGCGCCATAGGGGCCGGCCCTCTCCCCCCTCCTCCACTCCTTTATATACGTGGCCAAGGGGCACCCCATAGACATACAAGTTGATCCTCGTGATCGTTTTCTTAGCCGTGTGTGGTGCCCCCTTCCACCATAGTCCTCGATAATATTGTAGTGGTGCTTAGGCGAAGCCCTGCTATAGTAGAACATCAAGATCGTCACCACGTCGTCGTGCTGACGGAACTCTTCCCCGACACTTTGCTGGATCGGAGTCCGGGGATCGTCATCGAGCTGAACGTGTGCTAAAACTCGGAGGTGCCGTAGTTCCGGTGCTTGATCGGTCGGCTGTGAAGACGTACGACTACATCAACCGCGTTGTCATAACGCTTCCGCTTTCGGTCTACAAGGGTACGTAGACAACACTGTCCCCTCTCGTTGCTATGCATCACCATGATCTTGCATGTGCGTATATTTTTTTTTGAAATTACTACATTCCCCAACACGTAGGATATTTTTTTTGAAATTACCACGTTTCCCATTAGTGGCATCCGAGCCAAGTTTATTCGTAGATTTTATATGCACGAGTAGAACACAAGGGAGTTGTGGGCGTGGGTATATACATATTGCTTGCCGTCACTAGTTGATTCTTGATTCGGCGGTATTTTGGATGAAGCGGCCCAGACCGACATTACGTGTATGCTTACACGAGACTGGTTCTACCGACGTGCTTCGTACACAGGTGGCTGGTGGGTGTCAGTTTCTCCAACTTTAGTTGAATCGGATTCAATGAACAGGGTTCTTTCTGAAGATCAAAAAGCAATCACTATACCGCGTTGTGGTTTTTGATGCGTAGGTAAGAACGGTTCTTGCTCAGCCTGTAGCAGCCACGTAAAACTTGCAACAACAAAGTAGATGACGTCTAACTTGTTTTTGCAGGGCATGTTGTGATGTGATATGGTCAAGACATGATGCTAAATTTTATTGTATGAGATGACCATGTTTTGTAACACAGTAATTGGCAACTGGCAGGAGCCATATGGTTGTCGCTTTATTGTATAAAATGCAATTGCCATGTAAATGCTTTACTTTAACAATAAGCGGTAGCAATAGTCGTAGAAGCAATAGTTGGCGAGACGACAACAATGCTTCGACGGAGATCAAGGTGTCAAGCCGGTGATGATGGTGATCCTGACAGTGCTTTGGATATGGAGATCAAAGCACAAGATGATGATGGCCATATCATATCACTTATA
The DNA here is from genome assembly GCF_018294505.1 of Triticum aestivum. Lineage (NCBI taxonomy): Eukaryota > Viridiplantae > Streptophyta > Magnoliopsida > Poales > Poaceae > Triticum > Triticum aestivum. Next base: position 494,230,997 of record NC_057806.1, read on the forward strand.
TTGATTGCATGTGATGTTTATTCTTTATGCATCTTATTTTGCTTAGTTCGACGGTAGCATTATAAGATGATCTCTCACTAAATTTCAAGGTATAAGTGTTCTCCCAGAGTATCCACCATTGCGACGGTTTGTCGTGCCGAGACACCACGTGATGATCGAGTGTGATAAGCTCTACGTTCACATACAACGGGTGCAAGCCAGTTTTGCACACACGGAATACTCGGGTTAAACTTGACGAGCCTAGCATATGCAGATATGGCCTCGGAACACTGGAGACCGAAAGGTCGAGCGTGAATCATATATTAGATATGATCAACATAGTGATGTTCACCATTGAAAACTACTCCATCTCACGTGAGTAAGCAAGTTGGATGCACACTCACTTAGTTTCTTTTGTTGAGCTTTCATACATTTATAGATCTAGTGCATCCGTTGCATGGCAATCCCTATTCCTTGCATTAACATCAATCGATGGGCATCTCCATAGCTCATTGATTAGCCTCGTTGATGTGAGACTTTCTCCTTTTTGTCTTCTCCACATAACCCCCATCATCATATTCTATTCCACCCATAGTGCTATATCCATGGCTTGCGCTCATGTATTGCGTGAAGGTTTATGAGTTTGAGATTACAAAAGTATGAAACAATTGCTTGGCTTGTCATTGGGGTTGTGCATGATGAGAGCATTCTTGTGTGACGAAAATGGAGCATGACTAAACTATATGATTTTGTAGGGATGAACTTTCTTTGGCCATGTTATTTTGAGAAGACATAATTGCTTAGTTATTATGCTTGAAGTATTATCATTTTTATGTCAATATGAACTTTTGTCTTGAATCTTATGGATCTGAATATTCATGCCACAATTAAGAAGAATCACATTGAAATTATGCCAAGTAGCACTCCGCATTAAAAATTCTGTTTTTATCATTTACCTACTCGAGGACGAGCAGGAATTAAGCTTGGGGATGCTGATACGTCTCCAACGTATCTATAATTTTTGATTGCTCCATGCTATGTAATCTACTGTTTTGGGCAATATTGGGCTTTATTATCCACTTTTATATTATTTTTGGGACTAACCTATTAACCGGAGGCCCAACCCAGAATTGATGTTTTTCCTATTTCAGTGTTTCGAAGAAAAGGAATATCAAACATAGTCGAAACAGAACGAAATCAACTGGAGAAGTTATTTTTGGAAGGAAAGCTACCGGATGGACTTGGACCCCACGTCAGGAGCCAAGGGAGGTGCTCACGAGGGTGGGGGGCGCCCCCCCTAGGGCGCGCCCCCTGCCTCGTGCGGCCCGGCCCCGAAGCTCCACCGACGTACTTCCTACACCCATATATACTCACGTACCCTAAAACTTCCAGAACAGACATTAGATCGGGAGTTCTGCCGCCAGAAGCGTCCGTAGCCACCAAAAACCAATCTAGACCCGTTCTGGCACCCTGCCGGAGGGGGGAGTCCCTCTCCGGTGGCCATCTTCATCACCCCGGTGCTCTCCATGACGAGGAGGGAGTAGTTCTCCTTCAGGGCTAAGGGTTTGTACCAGTAGCTATGTGTTTGATCTATCTCTCTCGTGTTCTTGAGGTGATACGATCTTGATGTATCGCGAATTTTGCTATTATAGTTGGATCTTATGATGTTTTCTCCCCCCTCTACTCTCTTGTAATGGATTGAGTTTCCCCTTTGAAGTTATCTTATCGGATTGAGTCTTCAAAGATTTGAGAACACTTGATGTATGTCTTGCCGTGCGTATCTGTGGTGACAATGGAATACCACGTGATTCACTTGATGTATGTTTTGGTGATCAACTTGTGGGTTTCGCCCATGAACCTCTGCATAGGGGTTGGCACACGTTTTTGTCGTGATTCTCCATTAGAAACTTTGGGGCACTCTTTGAGGTCCTATGTGTTGGTTGAATAGATGAATCTGAGGTTGTGTGATGCATATTGTATAATCATACCCACGGATACTTGAGGTGACATTGGAGTATCTAGGCGACATTAGGATTTTGGTTGATTTGTGTCTTAAGGTGTTATTCTAGTACGAACTCTAGGGTTGTTTGTGACACTTATAGGAATAGCCCAACGAATTTATTGGAAAGAATAACTTTGAGGTGGTTTCGTACCCTACCATAATCTTTTCGTTTGTTCTCCGCTATTAGTGACTTTGGAGTGACTCTTTGTTGCATGTTGAGGGATAGTTATGTGATCCAATTATGTTATTATTGTTGAGAGGACTTGCACTAGTGAAAGTATGAACCCTAGGCCTTGTTTCAACGCATTGCAATACCGTTTATGCTCACTTTTATCATTAGTTACCTTGCTGTTTTTATATTTTCAGATTACAAAAACCGTTAACTACTATCCATATACCACTTGTATCACCATCTCTTCGCCGAACTAGTGCACCTATACAATTTACCATTGTATTGGGTGTGTTGGGGACACAAGAGACTCTTTGTTATTTGGTTGCAGGGTTGCTTGAGAGAGACCATCTTCATCCTACGCCTCCCACGGATTGATAAACCTTAGGTCATCCACTTGAGGGAAATTTGCTACTGTCCTACAAACCTCTGCACTTGGAGGCCCAACAACGTGTACAAGAAGAAGGTTGTGTAGTAGACATCAAGCTCTTTTCTCGCGCCGTTGCCGAGGAGGCTAGAGCTTGAAGGTATATCTTTAGATCTTGCAATCAAATCTTTTTGTTTCTTGTTTTATCACTAGTTTAGTTTATAAAAGAAAACTACAAAAAAATTATGATGGAATTGAGTTTGCCTCATACGCTTCATCTTTTTAATATCTTTCGTGAGTATGATGGAAAGGAAAATTGTGCCAAGGTGTTAGAAAAAGAATGCATTAAAATGTTTGGCACTAAATCTTTGAATGATGAGCATGATTGCAATATTGTTAGTATGAATTCCTTGAATATCCATGATGCTAATGATATGGAAAGCCACAAGCTTGGGGAAGCTATGTTTGATGAAGATGATATTTTTTGTCCCCCAAGTTTTGATGATCAAATTTATTATGATGAAAGCATGCCTCCTATCTATAATGATTATTGTGTTGACACATATGCTTTAAAGAACAATGATAACCATGAAAATTGTCATCTTGATCTTAATTTTCAATCACATGATAGTTATTTTGTTGAGTTTGCTCCCACTATCACTACTAGGGAAAATGCTATACACAGAATCTTAGCAGCAGCGTGGCTCAAAAAGGAGCGCTGCTGCTAATTAGCAATAGCGCGGGTGTGGAAAACCCGCTACTGATAAGTGCTTAGCAGTAGCGCGCTCGGCGTAACCCGCGCTGCTACAAATATCGACCGACAGTGCCCACCCAACTCCATTTAGCAGCAGCGCGGTGCCGCGAGCCGCGCTACTGCTATAGCTGTAGCAGTAGCACAATTTTTCTGAGATCGCTGCTGCTAATTTTCAAATCGGGCACACTTTTTGTCCCGGTTAGCAGTAGCGCTTGTACCGAAAGCGCGCTGCTGCTACTTTCTTAGCAGCAGCGCGTTTTACGTACCACGCTACTGCTAATCCGCACCCACCACCCTTTCCCCACCCGTCCTCCCCCTCCCCGTCCTCTCCCTTTCCCCTACCTCTCCCACTCTCACTCTTCTTCTTCCTCAATACTTCTCCCCCATTACTCTCCCTCTTCTACCTACCTTTCTCTTTCTTCATTACTCCTACCTAACTACACCACCTCCATTAATGCATCTCCTTTCTCTTTTTCCTTCCCCCTCCACTAGTTGAAGTTGTCTCCTCCCAAATTAGGTAGCTAGGTAGATGTAGCATTTAGTTAAGTGACCTATTTTCCCCCTAACTAGATCTATCTTTGTTAAGAAGAGCTTTGTGCACTTTTGATCTCCCTACATCATCATCTCCACCGTGTGCTCGATCTCGAGATATAGGTGATTAAAATTTCATGCTTTTGCAAAATGGAAATATGTTTATGTGTGTGTGATATGTTTATGGAAATTGTGTGTGTGGCATGAGTTGATGCCAAATTGTGGTTTTGAGTTGCGTATGTTTTGCCGAAATGTCGATTTATTTCCGTTTCGGGGAATTCCGGGCAAACTCTAGATCTATATATGTCCTATTTTTAAGGATGGTCATGCCGAATTTTTGTATGACTTTGATGCATGCACACATTTTTATAATCAATTTATTTATTATTACCATGCAGAGTTGACGATGGTCAGTGGAACGATGGTGGATAGGTGGTTGCGGTAGGCGGTGCAGGACATGAAAGAAAATAACCGGACAGCGGTTTTATGTCCGTGTCGAAAATGCAAAGGAATAGTTTGGCTCGACCCCCATGACGATGGTCGTGCCGAAGCGCACCTGCTCATGACCGGTTTCATGGATGGCTATGCTCGGTGGATAATTGAAGATGAGGATGACGATGTTGAGGATGCCGACGGAGCAGGCAATGATGACACGGGGCAAGACGAAGATATGATCGATAATGGCGGCGGGGAAGAGGCCAGACATGGCGGCGGAGAAGGGGCCGGACATGGGGGCGGAGAAGGGGCCGGACATGGCGGCGGAGAAGGGGCCAGACATGGCGGCGGAGAGAACGGCATGGACTCCACGCAGCAGAGTTCGTCGGTGCTAAGTTCAATCGTGCGGGACCCTCATGTTCAAGCATTGCTTCGCAAGGAGACGAGTACTGAGAGAGCTTCTTCTAGAGAGGAGGCTAAGCTGGAGCAACTGGTGGTAGACTCGAACACTCCATTGTATGATGGTTGCAATCCTGAGGTGACCCGCTTGAGTTTCACGCTCCAACTCCTGAAGACGAAGGCTAAAAACAAATGGACCGACACTAGCCTCGATGAGCATCTCAAGTACCTAAAGGATGTTCTTCCCGCGGGTAATCTATGTCCTAGTAGTGTTGATGAGGCCAAGAAGATCGTGTGCCCTCTTGATCTGCCACACATTAGATACCATGCATGCATCAACGATTGCATAATTTATCGGAAGGAGCACGCGGAAAAAACAAGCTGTCCGGTGTGCAATGCTTCTCGATACAAGAAGGCCGGGAAGAAATGTCCCCAGAAAGTGGTATGGTACTTACTGATCACTCCCGTCTCCAGAGGTATTTTGTAGATCCCAAGGAAGCAAAGCTAATGCGCTGGCACGCGGAGAGGAAGAAGCCCGACGATGGAGATGATCCGAAGCTGAGACATGTCAAGGATGGAAGCCAGTGGAGAGCATTGAACAGCTTCTATCGGTATTTTGAATGTGATGCAAGGAACATCGTGCTCGACGCGTGTACCGATGGCATGAATCCGTTTGGCAACCAGAACACCAACCATAGCACATGGCCCATGTTTGTATGGATGTACAACATCCCCCTGGTTGTGCATGAGATCGAAGTACATTCACATGAGCATGCTTATTCAAGGGCCAAAACAACCAGGAAATAATATTAATTTGTATCTGGGGCTACTTCAAGAGGAGTTAGACACATTATGGAAAACACCGGCCAAGACATGGGACACCAGCAAAGGCGAGTATTTCAACAAGAGAGCCGCGCTGATCATGACAGTGCAGGACTATCTCGGTTACGGATATGTGGCAGGCCAGGTGTGCCATGGATATTGCGGATGCACGCGGTGCATGGATGATACAACGTCTCAGCAGCTAACGTCAAGGAAAGATGGCGGGTCTGGGAAAATCATGTACATGGGGCATCGAAGATGGCTCGAACAGGACGACCCGTGGAGAAACCGTGGAGATCTATTCAATGGTCACGCCGAGCATCGAGGACCTCCACGTAAGCGGAGCGGTGCCGAAATCGATGAGCTGTTGAAAAACTGGAAGGAGTGCCCCATGCCGGGAAAGACGATGAGAAAGGCGCCAGAGCCGTTGCTGAAGGAATGGAAGACGAGGTCTGTGTTCTGGGACTTGGAGTACTGGCACAAACTCGATACACCTCATTGCCTTGATCAAATGCATATCTGTAAGAATGTCCTTGAGAGCTTGCTCGCAACACCGATGAACATGCCGGATAAGACCAAGGATGGGCCAAAGGCAAGAAAAGACTTGCAAGATTTGAAAATCAGGGAAGATCTACACATGCCGCCCCGTAAAATGTCAGACGAGACAGAGACGGAGACAGAGGCACGGGAGAAGAAGGGCAAGAAAATAAAGAAAGAGGATTATTGCCCCCCTTCTTGCTTCACCTTAAGTCAGGCTGAGATCGATCAATTCTTTAAGTGCCTTACCAGAGTCAAAGTTAGTTCCGGTTACTATGGCAAGATAAACAGATATCTAGACACGGACAAGAAAAGGTTCAGCGGGATGAAGTCCCATGACTGTCATGTGATGATGACGCAGATACTACCTGTTGCCCTTAGAGGGATAATGGACAAGCACGTCCGTGACACACTTATTGGTCTCTGCAACTTTTTCGACATCATCTCTCGAAAGTCGATCAGTGTGAAGTAGCTCCGAAGGCTACAGGAAGAGATCATTGTGATACTGAATGAGCTTGAGATGTACTTCCCGCCCGCGTTCTTTGACGTGATGGTGCATCTGTGTGTCCATATTGTGGATGACATAATAGACCTGGGGCCGTCATTACTACACAATATGATGCCGTTTGAGAGGATGAATGGGATCATCAAAGGATTCATTCGTAACATGTCCCGTCCGGATGGAAGCATCGTCCAGGGCTATGTGACACAAGAGTGCATATCTTTCTGTGTGAATTTTCTATATGGCGCAGACCAGCCGCCTGGTGTTAGTGTTGGTTTGCCCGTTAACAAGCACGATGGGAGGCTCGGAGGAGAAGGTCACTGCAACGGTCACGGGGAATTGCACGTGGCATACTCAGATCGACGCAGTGACTTTGACAGAGCAAACTTGGTAGTGCTACAACACCTAGACGAGGTAGATCCTTTCGTGGCACTGCACAAAGAAATTATCACAAAGAAGTATCGTGACCGGGGGGTATGCAGGACGGACGCTGAGGTTACTAGAGAGCACAACTCCACTTTCCTGCATTGGTTCAAAGAGCATATTATTGCTAATCCCCCAGAGGAGGGATCTAAGGATGGATTGCTCATATACGCCTTAGCTCATGGCCCCTCGCCCAACCTCGTAACCTATCAGGCATATGATATCAACGGATACATGTTCTACACGGAGGCCAAAGATATGGATAGTGATGATCATAACTCAGGGGTGACGATGGAATGCATGACCGGCAGCGACAACGGCACAACTGAACGGTTTTATGGAAGGGTCGAGGAGATCTGGGAGCTTGACTACTCTGTACTGCACAACACGATGATGTTCCGTGTCAGATGGGCTAAGAATGTCGAAAGAGAAAACCGGATTTTCACTACCATGACTATACCCGACGCCAAGAGTGCTACCGTGAACACTATCGCCAAAAATGAGCCATGGGTACACGCTAAGCACGTGACACAATGCTTCTTCATAACCGACCAATGCAATCCTAGTCGTGTTGTCGTGAGGATAGGCAAAAGGAACATCATTGGAATGGATGGAGTCGCCAACGAGGAAGACTATGATCAGTACGGCAACCCAATGAGGGAAGATGACGATGATGATGAAGTATACGTCAAAAGAAGAATAAATACTACATTACCTAAGAAAAATCATACTCCATGGAAAAGGCAAAGTCACAATGAGGGGCTCAATTATTCTTCGACGAACAAGAAGGGAAAGAAGCTGACTCAGAAACAAAAACGTCAGCGCTGAGGAACCGTATGTTATCGGTCAAATGATGTAATATATATATATATATATATGTTCCTATTTTGTATACACACTTAGCCATTATTATGCATGGGTCCAATGATGTAACATATATATTCCTATTTTGTATACATATTTAACCGTCAAATGATGCAGCGCGTTTTATCTAAACCGCTACAGCTAGTGAAGGTAGTAGCAGCGCGTTTTATCTAAACCGCTACAACTAGTGAAGGTAGTAGCAGCGCGTTTTGTCTAAACGCGCTACTGCTACGTCCACTTAACCCAAAATTCTCACTCTCCCTGCTTCATCCCGCCTCCCCCCCCCCAAATCCCCACTCTCTCTTCCCTCGTCGCACTGCCGCGCCCTGGTGCTCGCCCCCGACCCCGGTCGGCGCTCGCCCCTGACCCGGCCTCGGCGCTCGCCCCCGACCCCGGCGCTCGCCCCCGACCCCGAGGCGCTCGCCCCTGACCTGTCAGCCCTCGCCTCCCTCCTCTGCTTCCTCCCCTCCCAACCTCGGCCGTCGTCGGGCCTGCCTCCTCGCCCCTGCACCCTCTGTAACCCCCCCTCTCTGCTAGCTAGGGTTCTTTGGTTAATTTACTTAGGTTTTAGTTAGGGCAGTAGGTTAATTAGGTTATCTATTTAGTTATGAATTTAGCTAGGTTTTAAAATAGGACAGAAATTTAGGGTTAAGAAATTGTAGTTAAAAGAAAAGGTAGCATTTAAGCAATTGTCCAAATCAACATCCCTTGTTGAAGCAAATTTAGGTAGGCTAAATTTATATGCAAATTTGAACTGGACATGTGATATGTGGATATGTCATGTTTTGGAGATGTCATGTTTGGAATTTGAACATGTCATTTGGACATGTGATGTTTTGGTTCAATTTTGGTAAATGATCCGAGTGGCCTATGTTACGCCGGAATGTTGATTCATTTCCGTTCCGATAAATTTCAGGCGCTCGATATGTTCATTTTTTAGCAAAGGTCATGCCAAATTTTGCCGTGAATAAAGGCATGATTTGTGCTACATAGTTGGCATATCGAGTGCTAGCACATAGATTTCTTTTTATGTCATTTCTCATTTATTCATACTTTTAGAAATAAACAAGGACACTTAATCATAGGAAACATGTCGAACAACGAAGAAACTGGGCCTTCTGACCAAGATGCAGACAAGATGGATTATGAGGGTGAACAAGAGTACCTCGACTATTTGACTGCTAAACAAGGTTTGCAGGTAGGCCTCGATGATGGTACTGACGCTGACATCGACACAGACAGTGCCGACACCGATGGTGGCGCCGAGACCGGCGGGGAAGGTACCGGCGGGGAAGATACCGGTGGGGAAGGTACCGGCGCCGATGCCGCTACAGAAAAGAGGAAGCATAAGAAGCAGAGGATATGAAAACCTAACAAACTAGGGATTGGACGACTTGTGATCACAAAGATGGCACCTGGCAAGTTTGAGGCATTAGAGCCGGAAGAACCTCGCAAGTGCTATGGGAACCAAGTAGGATGCATCATACGGGAATGCGTGAGCATCAATGACGATGACTTAAGGAGTAAAGAACATTTGACGCAGTTGCTCCTAACGAAGTTGCACAAGAGATTCAAGTTCCCCGACCGGGATGATAACATAGAACAACCCTGGGATGATCCGAAGATGAAAAAGATTAACAATCACGCCATGGGCATGTTTAGTAATGATTTGGCCTCCTGGAAAGGGAGGGTGAAACGAGCTATTGAGGCTGAGGAACCCCTGTCCAAGATTCTGGAGGAAAATCCGACACTTACAGAAGAGGAGTTCGAAAAGTTCAAGGACACTTGCGCAACCGAGGCAGCCAAGGCTAAGGCTGCGAGACTCAAGAGCCTTTAGCAGAGGAACACGGGGAAGCATCGCCTCGGAAGCCGTGGCTACCTCGGTAAAAGGCCCATATGGGATAAGGAGGACGCGAAACATGAAGCCGCGGGTCTCCCAGACCCCTTTGGGAAGTTCACCAACCCCCTGGAGCATGACTTCATCAGGGCCCGCTACAAGTGGGACAAGGAGAAAAAGGTTTTTTAGACGGACCAGATCACGAGGAAATTGATTAGACTACTGGAGAAGCATCACCAGCTTGCAGCCGAAAGCCCTACTTCTCCGACGAGGCCCAAGTGGGACACCCCTCTCAACCGGGCCTTGAACGAACTTAAGGGACTCCCTTTGGGCCAGCGGCCGCAATATGGTCGTGTGCACGGCGCTGGAGACGGCGCCACATGGAAGGTGTTTTACAACGAGGGCCCGGAGGCCAAGAAGCAGAAAAAGAAGTTTAGTCAGGTGGACATCGACGCGAAGGTGAAGCTTGCGGTCGAGAAAAAAGCAGCTGAGGATGCGGAAAAAATAGCCGAGGAGTGATGTCTACTACACAACCTTCTTCTTGTAGACGTTGTTGGGCCTCCAAGTGCAGAGGTTTGTAGGACAGTAGCAAATTTCCCTCAAGTGGATGACCTAAGGTTTATCAATCCGTAGGAGGCGTAGGATGAAGATGGTCTCTCTCAAGCAACCCTGCAACCAAATAACAAGGAGTCTCTTGTGTCCCCAACACACCCAATACAATAGTAAATTGTATAGGTGCACTAGTTCGGCGAAGAGATGGTGATACAAGTGGTATATGGATAGTAGATAAAGCTATTTGTAATATGAAACTATAAAAACAGCAAGGTAACTAATGGTAAAAGTGAGCATAAATGGTATTGCAATGCTAGGAAATAAGGCCTAGGGTTCATACTTTCGCTAGTGCAAGTTCCCTCAACAATACTAACATAATTGGATTACATAACTATCCCTCAACATGCAACAAAGAGTCACTCCAAAGTCACTAATAGCGGAGAACAAACGAAGAGATTATGGTAGGGTACGAAACCACCTCAAAATTATTCTTTCCAATCAATCCGTTGGGCTATTCCTATAAGTGTCACAAACAGCCCTAGAGTTCGTACTAGAATAACACCTTAAGATACAAATCAACCAAAACCCTAATGTCACCTAGATACTCCAGTGTCACCTCAAGTATATGTGGGCATGATTATACGATATGCATCACACAATCTCAATTCATCTATTCAACCAACACATAGAACCTCGAAGAGTGCCCCAAAGTTACTACCGGAGAATCACGACGAAAACGTGTGCCAACCCCTATGCATAGGTTCATGGGCGGAACCCGCAAGTTGGTCACCAAAACATACATCAAGTGGCACGTGGTATCCCATTGTCACCACAGATATCCACGACAAGACTTACATCAAGTGTTCTCAAATCTTTAAAGACTCAATCCCATAAGATAACTTCAAAGGGGAAACTCAATTCATTACAAGAGAGAAGAGGGGGAGGAGAAACATAGGATCCAACTATAATAGCAAAGCTCGCGATACATCAAGATCGTGCCAAATCAAGAACACGAGAGAGAGAGAGAGAGAGATCAAACACATAGCTACTGGTGCATACCCTCAGCCCCGAGGGAGAACTACTCCCTCCTCGTCATGGAGAGCACCGGGATGATGAAGATGGCCACCGGAGAAGGATTGCCCCCTCCGGCAGGGTGCCGAAACGGGTCTAGATTGGCCTTTTGTGGCTATAGAGGCTCCTGGCGGAGGAACTCCCGATCTAATCTCCGTTCTGGAAGTTTTAGGTTATGTAGGTATATATGGGTGCAGGAGGTACGTCGGAGGAGCTACAGGGGCCCCACGAGGCAGGGGGCCGCGCCCTAGGGGGGGCACCCTTGTAAGCACCTCCCGTATCTCCTGACGTGGAGTCCAAGTCTATCCGATGGCTTTCGTTCCAAAAATAACTTCTCCAGTTGATTTCGTTCCGTTTCGACTCCTTTTGATATTCCTTTTCTTCGAAACACTGAAATAGGCATAAAACAACAAATCTGGGCTGGGCCTCCGGTTAATAGGTTAGTCCCAAAAGTAATATAAAAGTGGATAATAAAGCCCAATATTTCCCAAAACAGTAGATAATATAGCATGGAGCAATCAAAAATTATAGATACGTTGGAGACGTATCAAGGAGGAAAATGAGTTGTTAGAGCAGGCAGTCAATGCAGCTGTAACTGCCTGCAGAAATGATTTCGCTACTAACTTGGTTCTAGCTATCATCAACTGGATGAAGGAAAATCCAGACAAGACGGTACATGATTTCTCGATGCCCAGTTTCGTCGGGAGAAACTCCATGAACAACAACAACACCGCACCATCACTTGCTCACGCAACCGGGCCTCCTCTCGCGGTCGCTCCCGCTCATAGCAGCCCATCCTCAGTCTCTGGCGCGCTAGGTGGGCCTTCGTCTTTGGCTGAGCTCGACACCGTCATGGTAATTACATGTCGCACCAACATATATATATATATATATAGAATATTCCATTTTCGTTGCCTTTTGGATGTTTTACGCCATGACATATGTGTTTGCAGGGCGAAGAAACCCCGTGCACCATACTCTACTTGATAAAAGGCCAGAAGGTCAACGTGGGAAAGGGGATGATATTGAAACCCTTGAAACCCACGTTCCACAACCAACTGATCCCCGCTAGGCACTTCAGGGTTAGCTTGTCCAGTGTGAAATCGGGCCACGAGGCGTTGCCTCCTCCAGTACAACATGTGGGAGAGGACGACGAGACCCCGCCACGGATTGGAAGCTGCAAGGGTTGGGTGCTGCTATGGCCGAAGAATCTTATTCGTCTGGAGCCGGCCGAGAGCACACCAATAACCACACATCAACAAGCATGTGCGGAGACCACCACCCCGCCTACGCAATTACCAACTCCTGTAGTGCCGAGTGAGAGCGGTGGACGACATGATGAAGGGGGTGCAATAGTACTGGCTGATGTAATCGATCCTGTAGAACAGAGAATGGATGATGAGACGGAGGTCGACCCTATGGGTTTCCTCAATACAAACGCGTATGACTGTGACATAGATATGATGAGTCAACCATATGACGAATCGGGCTATCCGCATGCTAATGAGGATATGGATGATATGCCCGGGCAGGAAGGTCGTTGGAAGGATTGCAAAAAGTATCTCTTCATGAATTCCTCACAGGACATGGATGTCGCCTCAACACAGGCTCAACTAGCCGGGGGTCGTATAGTGCTTAGCCCGGGAACCCTGGGGCAGGGGTTAAGGAAGGGTCTGGAAGGTGTGCCCAAGAAAAAAGAGAGGAAGAGATCGGGGAAGATAACTGCCTCCAAACAAGCTAGAGCACAAAGCAGCCAGACGATGCATTCTGAAGAGCGTGTACCCGTGAAAGGTGCGGCCATGTTCCATCTCACGGGCGAGCCGATGCTACCGCCAAAACCGCTGGAGGCACTATCAGGGGATCTCAGGAGACTGCACGACCATGTGCTGTCGACTGGGAAAAGCCTACTAGCCTCAAAGGATCCAGGATATCCGACATACGCGGCTCGTGTGCCTGAGGGGAAGTGCTATGTCGAGACACGGCCCGTGGAGGTGTTCTTCCTGCGGTTTGACCATATCTTTGAGATGTTTCTGACAAGGAGGCTCGATTTTACAATCGTCTGCCTTTTTGCGCTACATATGAGCTCCGTCATGAAGAGTGAAGAAGTCTCGCAAATCTGTGTGGCGGATCTGTACTACATGCACGAGTCTTTCTTGAGTCTCGGCGACTTTGAGCGTGAAACTGCTAGGGAGTACATCCAAAACTTCATGGTACGGAATAAGGACCGGGAAATTGTCCTCGTGCCTTATCATCCAAAGTAAGTCAGTTCTGGACAACCCTTTCGTACATTTCAATCATTCCTTCTCTCTCATATGGGGAATAATTTGAGGTGTCTTTTCCCCGCAGCAACGGGTGCGCCGTCCTTATCGTTCTTTACCCGCAAGTCTCCCACGCCGTGTATTTTGACCCTTCTAAAGACTACGAGAAAAAAGACTACACCCACATAATGAATATTCTAGATGATGCTCTCCAAGGCTTCAGCATTAGAGGTGGCCACATGCAGATCAGGAAACAAAGGAACAAGAAGATGGGTTTCGCGCATAAAACTAACTTCTCCTGCATCCATGTCCCAAAACCAAGCAAGCAGGATGGATTCTACATCGTCCATCTCATGATTCAGTTCAACACAGATCACCAAAAGCTTCGCATAAGAAGCAGAAATGATGATCATATCCACAAGTGGCTAGAATCTCATGGAGAAGTGGATTATAAACTTAGAGATGACTTATTTCGCATCCAAAGCGACATTGCGACGATCATCATGAAAGAATTCGTCGACGAGAAGGGGATGTTCCACCACGGACCTATATCCCGAGCTGACGTCCGAACTCGCATAGGCATGCAACGTCTAGACCTCACGCCGTTCAAGAAGCTAGGGTCCATCCTCGATGATATCGAAGGATGGAACTTCTAGTGATTTATGATGCCGATGATGATGATATGTGTCGGTTGAACTTGTATACTTTTTGTAGCGATGAAACTTTGTGATGTCCATGGTCCCTGCCGAACTTGCGTAACGCTACTTTGTTAGTTTGCGTACGATGACCTGCGTACCTCTAGTTAATTAATTTGCATAGTGTATGTTGCATCTAGTTGCTAACCCTTTCTTTTTCGGTGTTGCTCTAGTATATTTTGTTGCATATATATGATTGTACATCCTCTTCATGAACATGCATCTCTAACAGGTACCTAGTTTCTTGATGGCGAGATGGAAGTGCTATGTCATGTACAAAGGGAAGGTTCCGGGGGTGTACAACGAGTGGCATGAGTGTCAGGCGCAAGTGAATGGGTTCTTGGGCGCCAACCATAAAGGCTTCAAAAGTAGACAAGAAGGAGAAGCTAGTTACTTGAGGTTCACGCTAGCGCGAGAGAGGACTCGTAACCGCCACCTCATGTACTGCATAGTTCCGCTCTCACTCATAGTGATAGCTCTTCTCGCGTATACCTTTGTTTAGATGGATGACGTTGTAGTTGCAAGTATTCAAGACTTGCATGTATCACTATTTTCGAGATGATGACAAGATACCACTTTGTGTTGGATGATGATTATGATGATACTATTTGTATGTATATGCTATGATTACAATTGTGGTCTCGCAGGCATTTGTATGTGTATCATGATGACATTTGTATGTGCTAAAGATTCTTCTATAAAGCCTGTTCAAATACAAAACAAATATGCCGAAAAAACAAAAAAACTACTAAAATTAGCAGTAGCGAGTGGAGAAAAGTTAGCAGCAGCGCGGTAGTAGCAGTAGCGCGCACAGGAGAAGCGCGCTATAGCTATTAGCAGTAGCGAGCTTCCATTAAGCGCGCTGCTGCTACACTTGTGTAGCAGTAGCGCTGGTGAGCACGCGCTACTGCTACATGTTAGCTATAGCGCCTTATTAGTAGCGCCGGTCCCCGTGCTACTGATACACCTAAAACCCGCGCTGCTGCTAGCCTTTTCCCTAGTAGTGTATTATTCATGAGAAGAATTTTGCTTATGTGGAGAGTAGTAAATTTTCTATGCTTGTAGATCATGAAAAGAATGCTCTATGTGATGGTTATATTGTTGAATTCATTCATTATGCTACTGAAAACTATTATGAGGGAGGAATATATGCTTGTAGGAATTGCAATAATATCAAGTTTCCTCTCTATGTGCTTAAAGTTTTGAAGCTATGCTTGTTTTACCTTCCTATGCAAGTTGATTCTTGTTAACACAAGTTGTTTGCTCACAAAATCCCTATGCATAGGAAGTATGTTAGACTTAAATGTGCTAGTCATATTCTTCATGATGCTCTCTTTGTGTTACAATTCTTATCTTTTATGTGAGCATCATTGAAATCATCATGCCTAGCTAGGGGCGTTAAACGATAGCGCTTATTCGGAGGCAACCCAATTTTATTTTTGTTCATTTCTTTTTGCTCCTGTTTAGTAATAAATAATTCATCTAGCCTCTGTTTAGATGTGGTTTTATGTGTTTAATTAGTGTTTGTGCCAAGTAGAACCTTTGGGAAGACTTGGGAGAAGTCTTGTTGATCATGCTGTAAACAAACACAAACTTTAGCGCTCATGAGAATTGCTGCCATTTTTATTTGGAGAGTGCTATTTAGTTAATTCTTTTTGAATATGATTAATAGATAAATTCCTCAGGTCCAGCAATTTAGTTGATAATTTTATGAGTTCCAGAAGTATACGTTTGATTCAGATTACTACAGACTGTTCTGTTTTTGACAGATTCTGTTTTTCGTGTGTTGTTTGCTTATTTTGATGAATCTATGGCTAGTAATAGAGTTTATGAACAATATAAAAGTTGGAATACAGTAGGTTTAACACCAATATAATTAAATAATGAGTTCATTACAGTACCTTGAAGTGGTGTTTTGTTTTCTTTCTCTAACGGAGCTTACGAGTTTTCTATTAAGTTTTGTGTTGTGAAGTTTTCAAGTTTTGGGTAAAGATTCGATGGACTACGGAATAAGGAGTGGCAAGAGCCTAATCTTGGGGATGCCCAAGGCACCCCAAGGTAATATTCAAGGACAACCAAGAGCCTAAGCTTGGGGATGCCCCGGAAGGCATCCCCTCTTTCGTCTTCGTTCATCGGTAACTTTACTTGGAGCCATATTTTTATTCGCCACATGATATGTGTTTTGCTTGGAGAGTCATTTTATTTTTATTTTGTTTTGCTTGCTGTTTGAATAAAATACCAAGATCTTAAGTTATTAAATGTTAGAGAGTCTTCACGTAGTTGCATAATTATTCGACTACTCATTGATCTTCACTTATATCTTTCGGAGTAGTTTGTCATTTGCTCTAGTGCTTCACTTATATCCTTTTAGAGCACGGTGGTGGTTTTATAGAAATAGATGAACTCTCATGCTTCACTTAGATTATTTTGAGAGTCTTAAATAGCATGGTAATTTGCTTAAATAATCCTAATATGCTAGGCATCCAAGAATAGTAAAAACTTTCATATAGAGTATTGAATACTAAGAGAAGTTTGATGCTTGATGATTGTTTTGAGATATGGAGGTAATAATATCAAAGTCGTGCTAGTTGAGTAGTTGTGAATTTGAGAAATGCTTGTGTTGAAGTTTGCAAGTCCCGTAGCATGCACGTATGGTAAACGTTGTGTAACAAATTTGAAACATGAGGTGTTATTTGATTGTCCTCCTTATGAGTGGCGGTCGGGGACGAGTGATGGTCTTTTCCTACCAATCTATCCCCCCTAGGAGCATGCGCGTAGTACCGAGGTTTTTGATGACTTGTAGACTTTTGCAATAAGTATGTGAGTTCTTTATGACTGATGTTGAGTCCATGGATTATACGCACTCTCACCCTTCCATCCTTTCTAGCCTCTTCGGTACCGTGCATTGCCCTTTCTCACATTGAGAGTTGGTGCAAACTTCGTCGGTGCATCCAAATCCCATGATATGATACGCTCTTTCACACATAAACCACCTTATATCTTCCTCAAAACAGCCACCATACCTACCTATTATGGCATTTCCATAGCCATTCTGAGATATATTGCCATGCAACTTTCCACCGTTCCGTTTATCATGACACGTTCATCATTGTCATATTGCTTTGCATGATCATGTAGTTGACATCGTATTTGTGGCAAAGCCACCATTCATAATTCTTTCATACATGTCACTCTTGGTTCATTGCATAACCCGGTACACCGCCGGAGGCATTCATATAGAGTCATCTTTGTTCTAGTATCGAGTTGTAATCATTGAGTTGTAAATAAATAGAAGTGTGATGATCATCATTTTCTAGAGCATTGTCCCAAGTGAGGAATATGCCATAAAAAGAGAAGGCCCAAAAAAAGAGAGAAAGGCCATAAAAAAAGAGAAGGCCCAAAAAAATGAGAGAAAAAGACAGAAGGGACAATGCTACTATCCTTTGCCACACTTGTGCTTCAAAGTAGCACCATAATCCTCATGATAGAGAGTCTTTTGTTTTGTCACTTTCATATACTAGTGGGAAACTTTCATTATAGAACTTGGCTTGTATATTCCAACAATGGGCCTCCGCAAGTGCCCTAGGTCTTCATGAGCAAGCAAGTTGGATGCACACCCACTTACTTTCTTTTGTTGTGCTTTCATACATTTATAGCTCTAGTGCATCCGTTGCATGGCAATCCCTACTCCTTGCATCAACATCAATCGATGGGCATCTCCATAGCTCATTGATTAGCCTCGTTGATGTGAGACTTTCTCCTTTTTGTCTTCTCCACATAACCCCCATCATCATATTCTATTCCACCCATAGTGCTATATCCATGGCTCGCGCTCATGTATTGTGTGAAGGTTTATGAGTTTGAGATTACTAAAGTATGAAACAATTGCTTGGCGTGTCATCGGGGTTGTGCATGATGAGAGCATTCTTGTGTGACGAAAATGGAGCATGACTAAACTATATGATTTTGTACGGATGAACTTTCTTTGGCCATGTTATTTTGAGAATACATAATTGCTTAGTTAGTATGCTTGAAGTATTATCATTTTTATGTCAATATGAACTTTTGTCTTGAATCTTATGGATCTGAATATTCATGCCACAATTAAGAAGAATCACATTGAAATTATGCCAAGTAGCACTCTGCATCAAAAATTCTGTTTTTATCATTTACCTAGCTTGGGGATGCTGATACGTCTCCAACGTATCTATAATTTTTGATTGCTCCATGCTATGTAATCTACTGTTTTGGGCAATATTGGGCTTTATTATCCACTTTTATATTATTTTTGGGACTAACCTATTAACCGGAGGCCCAGCCCAGAATTGCTATTTTTTTGCCTATTTCAGTGTTTCGAAGAAAAGGAACATCAAACGGAGTCGAAACGGAACAAAATCAACTAGAGAAGTTATTTTTGGAAAGAAAGCTACCGGATGGACTTGGACCCCACGTCAGGAGCCAAGGGAGGTGCTCCCGAGGGTGGGGGGCATGCCCCCTACCTTGTGGGCCCCCCCGAAGCTCCACCTACGTACTTCCTGCAACCATATATACTCATGTACCCTAAAAGTTTCAGAACAAACATTAGATCGGGAGTTCCGCCGCCAAAAGCCTCCGTAGCCACCGAAAACCAATCTAGACCCGTTCCGGCACCCTGCCGGAGGGGGAGTCCCTCTCCGGTGGGCGTCTTCATCATCCCGGTGCTCTCCATGACGAGGAGGGAGTAGTTCTCCTTCGGGGCTGAGGGTATGTACTAGTAGCTATGTGTTTGATCTCTCTCTCTCTCTCTCTCGTGTTCTTGAGGTGATACGATCTTGATGTATCGTGAGCTTTGCTATTATAGTTGGATCTTATGATGTTTTCTCCCCCCTCTACTCTCTTGTAATGGATTGAGTTTCCCCTTTGAAGTTATCTTATTGGATTGAGTCTTCAAAGATTTGAGAACACTTGATGTATGTCTTGCCGTGCGTATCTGTGGTGACAATGGGATACCACGTGATTCACTTTATGTATGTTTCGGTGATCAACTTGCGGGTTCCACCCATGAACCTATGCATACGGGTTGGTACACGTTTTCGTCGTGATTCTCCGGTAGAAACTTTGGGGCACTCTTTGAGGTGCTATGTGTTGGTTGAATAGATGAATCTGAGATTGTGTGATGCATATCGTATAATCATACCCACAGATACTTGAGGTGACATTGGAGTATCTAGGTGACATTAGGGTTTTGGTTGATTTGTGTCTTAAGGTGTTATTCTAGTACGAACTCTAGGGCTGTTTGTGACACTTATAGGAATAGCCCAACAGATTGATTGGAAAGAATAACTTTGAGGTGGTTTCGTACCCTACCATAATCTCTTCGTTTGTTCTCCTCTATTAGTGACTTTGGAGTGACTCTTTGTTGCATGTTGAGGGATAGTTATGTGATCTAATTATGTTATTATTGTTGAGAGGACTTGCACTAGTGAAAGTATGAACCCTAGGCCTTGTTTCAACGCATTGCAATACTGTTTACGCTCACTTTTATCATTAGTTGCCTTGCTGTTTTTATATTTTTAGATTACAAAAACCGTTATCTACTATCCATGTACCACTTGTATCGCCATCTCTTCGCCGAACTAGTGCACCTATACAATTTACCATTGTATTGGGTGTGTTGGGGACACAAGAGACTCTTTGTTATTTGGTTGCAGGGTTGCTTGAGAGAGACCATCTTCATCCTACGCCTCCCACGGATTGATAAACCTTAGGTCATCCACTTGAGGGAAATTTGCTACTGTCCTACAAACCTTTGCACTTGGAGGCCCAACAACGTCTACAAGAAGAAGGCTGTGTAGTAGACATCAGTGGAACAATGAGGGGCCCACGAGGGTGGAGGGTACGCCCAGGGGGGTAGGTGCGCCCCTGCCTCGTGCCCTCCTTGATCGTTTCTTGACGCACACTCCATGTCTCCTGGATCACGTTTGTTGAGAAAATCACGTTCCCGAAGGTTTCATTCCGTTTGGACTCCGTTTGATATTCCTTTTCTTCGAAACCCTAAAATAGGAAAAAAAACAGCAATTTGGGATGACCCTCCGATTAGTAGGTTAGTCCCAAAAATGATATAAAAGTGTAAAATAAAGCCCATTAACATCCAAAATAGATAATATAATAGCATGGATCAATCAAAAATTATAGATACGTTGGAGACGTATCAATGGTGCTTAGGCGAAGCCCTGTTCCGGTAGCAACATCATCATCGTCATCACACCATCGTGCTGCCGAAAATCTCCCTCGAAGCTCTACTGGATCGTGAGTTCGCGGGACGTCACCGAGCCGAACGTGTGTAGATCGCGGAGGTGTCGTACCTTCGCTGCTAGATCGGTCGATCGTGAAGACGTACGACTACATCAACCGCATTGTCATAACGCTTCCGCTTACGGTCTATGAGGGTACGTAGACAATACTCTCCCCCCTCGTTGCTATGCATCACCATGATGTTGCGTGTGCGTAGGATATTTTTTTGAAATTACTATGTTTCCCATTAGTGGCATCCGAGCCAGGTTTATTCATAGATGTTATGTGCACGAGTAGAACACAAAGGAGTTGTGGGTGTGGGTATATACATATTGCTTGCCGTCACTTGTTGATTCTTGATTCGGTGGTATTTTGGATGAAGTGGCCCAGACCGACATTACGTGTACGCTTACGCGAGACTAGTTCTACCGACGTGCTTCGCACACAGGTGGCTGGTGGGTGTCAGTTTCTCAAACTTTAGTTGAATCGGATTCAATGAACAGGGTTCTTTCTGAAGATCAAAAAGCAATCACTATACCACGTTGTGGTTTTTGATGCGTAGGTAAGAACAGTTCTTGGTCAGCCCGTAGCAGCCACGTAAAACTTGCAAAAACAAAGTATATGACGTCTAACTTATTTTTGCAGGGCATGTTGTGATGTGATATGGTCAAGACCTGATGCTAAATTTTATTGTATGAGATGACCATGTTTTGTAACACAATTATCGGCAACTGGCAGGAGCCATATGGTTGTCACTTTATTGTATGAAATGCAATCGCCATGTAAATGCTTTACTTTAACAATAAGCGGCAGCGATAGTCGTAGAAGCAATAGTTGGAGAGACGACAACAATGCTTCGACGGAGATCAAGGTGTCATGCCGGTGATGATGGTGATCATGACGGTGCTTTGGAGATGGAGATCAAAGGCACAAGATGATGATGGCCATATCATATCACTTATATTGATTGCATGTGATGTTTATCCTTTATGCATCTTATTTTGCTTAGTTCAACGGTAGCATTATAAGATGATCTCTCACTAAATTTTGAGGTATAAGTGTTCTCCCTGAGTGTCCACCGTTGTGACAGTTCGTCGTGCCGAGACACCACGTGATGATCGAGTGTGATAAGCTCTACGTTCACATACAACGGGTGCGAGCCAGTTTTGCACACGCGGAATACTCAGGTTAAACTTGACGAGCCTAGCATATGCAGATATGGCCTCGGAACACTGGAGACCGAAAGGTCAAGCGTGAATCATATAGTAGATATGATCAACATAGTGATGTTCACCATTGATAACTACTCCATCTCACGTGATGATCGGACATGGTTTAGTTGATTTGGATCACGTGATCATTTAGATGACTAGAGGGATGTCTATCTAAGTGGGAGTTCTTAAGTAATATGATTAATTGAACTTTAATTTATCATGAACTTAGTCCTGATAGTATTTGCATAACTATGTTGTAGATCAATAGCTCGCGATGTAGCTTCCCATTTATTTTTGATATGTTCCTAGAGAAAAACTATGTTGAAAGATGATAGTAGCAATGATGCGAACTAGGTCCGTGATCTGAGGATTATCCTCATTGCTGCACAGAAGAATTATGTCCTTGATGCACCGCTAGGTGACGGACCTATTGCAGGAGGAAATACAGACATATGAACGTTTGGTAAAGCTCGGTATGATGACTACTTGATAGTTTAGTGCACCATGCTTTACGGCTTCGAACCGGGACTTCAAAAACGTTTTGAATGCCATAGAGCATATAAGATGTTCTAAGAGTTGAAATTGGTATTTCAGACTCATGCCCATGTCGAGAGGTAGAAGACCTCTGGCAGTACTTTGCCGACAAGATGGAGGAGAATAGCTCAACTAGTGAGCATGTGCTCAGATTGTCTGGGTACTACAATTGCTTGAATCAAGTGGGAGTTACTCTTCCAGATAAGATAGTAATTTACAAAGTATGACGAGGAGGGAGTAGTTCACCCTCGGGACTGAGGGTATGTACCAGTAGCTATGTGTTTGATCTCTCTTTCTCATGTTCTTGACGTGGTATGATATTGATATATCGCGAGCTTTGCTATTATAGTTGGATCTTATGATGTTTCTCCCCCTCTACTCTCTTGTAATGGATTGAGTTTTCCCTTTGAAGTTATCTTATCAGATTGAGTCTTTAAGGATTTGAGAACACTTGATGTATGTCTTGCACGTGCTTATCTGTGGTGACAATGGGATATCATGTGATCCACTTGATGTATGTTTTGGTGATCAACTTGCGAGTTCCGTGACCTCGTGAACTTATGCATAGGGGTTGGCACACGTTTTCATCTTGACTCTCCGGTAGAAACTTTGGGGCACTCTTTGAAGTTCTTTGTGTTGGTTTAATATATGAATCTGAGATTGTGTGATGGATATCGCATAATCATACCCACGGATACTTGAGGTGACATTGGAGTATCTAGGTGACATTAGGGTTTTGGTTGATTTGTATCTTAAGGTGTTATTCTAGTACGAACTCTATGATAGATCGAACGGAAAGAATAGCTTCATGTTATTTTACTACGGACTCTTGAATAGATCGATCAGAAAGGATAACTTTGAGGTGGTTTTGTGCCCTACCATAATCTCTTCGTTTGTTCTATGCTATTAGTGACTTTGGAGTGACTCTTTGTTGCATGTTGAGGGATAGTTATATGATCCAATTATGTTATTATTGTTGAGAGAACTTGCACTAGTGAAAGTATGAACCCTAGGCCTTATTTCAATGCATTGCAATACTGTTCGTGCTCACTTTTATCATTAGTTACCTTGCTGTTTTCATATTTTCAGATTACAAAAACCTATATCTACCATCCATATTGCACTTGTATCACCATCTCTTCGCTGAACTAGTGCACCTATACAATTTACCATTGTATTGGGTGTGTTGGGGACACAAGAGACTCTCTGTTATTTGGTTGCAGGGTTGCTTGAGAGAGACCATCTTCATCCTACGCCTCCCACGGATTGATAAACCTTAGGTCATCCACTTGAGGGAAATTTGCTACTATCCTACAAACCTCTGCACTTGGAGGCCCAACAACGTCTACAAGAAGAAGGTTGTGTAGTAGACATCAAGCTCTTTTCTGGCGCCGTTGCCGGGGAGGTTAGCGCTTGAGGGTATATCTTTACATCTTGCAATCGAATCTTTTTGTTTGCTGTGTTATCACTAGTTTATTTTATAAAAGAAAAGTATAAAAAATGGAATTGAGAGTACCTCATATGCTTCATCTTTTTAATATCTTTAATGAAAATAAGGATTCCGATAATTGTGCCAAAATGCTAGAAGAAGAATGCATTAGAATGTTTTGCACTAAATCTTTGTATGATGAGCATGATTGCAATGTTGTTAGTATGAATTCCTTGAATATCCATTATGCTAATGATATGCAAAGCCACAAGCTTGGGGAAGCTATGTTTAATGAAGATGATATTTGTAGTCCCCCAAGTTTTGATGAGCAAATTTATTATGATGAAAACATGCCTCTTATTTATGATGATTATATTGATGAAAGTGGATTTGGAGAGGTCATGACTTTATTTAGTGATGAATCCACTATTTCGAAAGAGGTTCCAATTGATTATGAGAACAAAGTTGCTATCTATGATGATTATTGTGATGACTTATATGCTATTAAGAATAATGATAACCATGAAATTTGTCATCTTGATTTTAATTTTCTTTTGGATTATGCCTCACATGATAGTTATTTTGTTGAGTTTGTTCCCACTTCTATTCATGAGAGGAAATGTGCTTATGTGGAAAGTAATAAAATTTCTATGCTTGTAGATAATGAAAAGAATGCTTTATGTGATAGTTATATTGTTGAGTTCATTCATGAAGCTACTGAAAATTATTATTAGGGAGGAAAATATGCTTGTAGGAATTGCAATAATATCAAGTTTCCTCTCTATGTGCTTAAAGTTTTGAAGTTATGCTTGTTTTGCCCTCCTATGCTAGTTGATTATTGTTCCCATAAGTTGTTTGTTCACAAAATCCCTATGCATAGGAAGTGGGTTAGGATTAAATGTGCCAGTCATATTCTTCATGACGCTCTCTTTATGTTTCAATTCTTATCTTTTATGTGAGCATCATTGAAATCATCATGCCTAGCTAGGGGCGTTAGACGATAGTGCTTGTTGGGAGGCAACCTAATTTTATTTTTGTTCCTGTTTAGTAATAAATAATTTATCTAGCCTCTGTTATGATTGAGTTTTCATGTTTTAATTAGTGTTTGTGCCTAGTAGAACCGTTGGGAAGACTTGGGGAAAGTCTTGTTGATCTTGCTGTAAAAAACAGAAACTTTAGCGCTCACGAGAATTGCTGCCATTTTTTATTGGAGAGTGCTATTTAGTTAAATTATTTTCAGATGATTAATAGATAAATTCCCCACGTCCGTAAATTTATTTTAGAATTTTTGGGGTTCCAGAAGTTTGCGTTAGTTACAGATTACTACAGACTGTTCTGTTTTTGACAGAGTCTGTTTTTCATGTGTTGTTTGCTTATTTTGATGAATCTATGGCTAGTAAAAGAGTTTATAAACCATAGAGAAGTTGTAATACAGTAGGTTTAACACCAATGTAAATAAATAATGAGTTCATTACATTACCTTGAAGTGGTGTTTTGTTTTCTTTCGCTAACGGAGCTTACGAGTTTTCTGTTAAGTTTTGTGTTGTGAAGTTTTCTAGTTTTGGGTAAAGATTCGATGGACTAGGGAATAAGGAGTGGCAAGAGCCTAATCTTGGGTATGCCCAAGGCACCCCAAGGTAATATTCATGGACAACCAAGAGCCTAAGCTTGGGGATTCCTCGGAAGGCATCCCCTCTTTCGTCTGCGTTCATCGGTAACTTTACTTGGAGCTATATTTTTATTCACCACATGATATGTGTTTTGCTTGGAGCGTCATTTTATTTTCTTTTGTTTTGCTTGCTGTTTGAATAAAATACCAATATCTGAAATTCTTAAATGTTATAGAGTCGTCACATAGTTGCATAATTATTTGACTACTCATTGATCTTCACTTATATCTTTCGGAGGAGTTTGTCATTTTCTCTAGTGCTTCACTTATATGTTTTTAGAGCACGGTGGTTTTATTTTGAAGAAATAGATGAACTCTCATGCTTCACTTACATTATTTTGAGGGTCTTTTAGAACAGCATGGTAGTTTGCTTTGGTTATGAATTTAGTCCTAATATGATGGGCATCCAAGATGGGTATATTAAAAACTTTAATATAAAGTGCATTGAATACTATGAGAAGTTTGATACTTGATAATTGTTTTGAGATATGGAGATGGTGATATTAGAGTCATGCTAGTTGAGTAGTTGTGAATTTGAGAAATACTTGTGTTGAAGTTTGTGATTCCCGTAGCATGCACATATGGTGAACCGTTATGTGACGAAGTTGGAGCATGATTTATTTATTGATTGTCTTCCTTATGAGTGGCGGTCGGGGATGAGCGATGGTCTTTTCCCACCAATCTATCCCCCTAGGAGCATGCGCGTAGTACTTTGTTTCGATAACTAATAGATTTTTGCAATAAGTATGTGAGTTCTTTATGATTAATGTTGAGTCCATGGATTATACGCACCCTCACCCTTCCACATTTGCTAGCCTCTCTAGTATCGCGCAACTTCCGCCGGTATCATACACCCACCATATACCTTCCTCAAAACAGCCACCATACCTACCTACTATGGCATTTCCATAGCCATTCCGAGATATATTGCCATGCAAATTTCCACCGTTCTGTTTGTTATGACACGCTTCATCATTGTCATATTGCTTTGCATGATCATGTAGTTGACATCGTATTTGTGGCAAAGCCACCGTTCATAATTCTTTCATACATGTCACTCATGAGTCATTGCACATCCTGGTACACCACCGGAGGCATTCATATAGAGTCATATTTTTTCTAAGTATCGAGTTGTAATTCTTGAGTTGTAAGTAAATAAAAGTGTGATGATCATCATTATTAGAGCATTGTCCCAAGTGAGGAAAGTATGATGGAGACTATGATTCCCCCACAAGTCGGCATGAGACTTCGGACGAAAAAAAGAGGCCAAAAAAGGAGAAGGCCCAAAAAAATGAGAGAAAAAGAGAGAAGGGACAATGCTACTATCCTTTTTCCACACTTGTGCTTCAAAGTAGCACCATGATCTTCATGATAGAGAGTCTCCTATGTTATCACTTTTATATACTAGTGGGAATTTTACATTATAGAACTTGGCTTGTATATTCCAATGATGGGCTTCCTCAAAATTGCCCTAGGTCTTCATGAGCAAGCAAGTTGGATGCACACCCACTTAGTTCTTTTGTTGAGCTTTCATACACTTATAGCTCTAGTGCATCCATTGCATGGCAATCCCTACTCACTCACATTGATATCTATTGATGGGCATCTCCATAGCCCGTTGATACGCCTAGTTAATGTGAGACTATCTTCTCCTTTTTTGTCTTCTCCACAACCACCATTCTATTCCACCATACTGCTATATCCATGTCTCACGCTCATATATTACGTGAAGATTGAGAAAGTTTGAGAACATCAAAAGTATGAAACAATTGCTTGGCTTGTCATCGGGGTTGTGCATGATTTAAATATTTTGTGTGGTGAAGATAGAGCATAGCCAGACTATATGATTTTGTAGGGATAGCTTTCTTTGGCCATGCTATTTTGAGAAGACATGATTACTTTGTTAGTATGCTTGAAGTATTATTATTTTTATGTCAATATTAAACTTTTGTCTTGAATCTTATGGATCTTAATATTCTTGCCACAGTAAAGAAGATTACATTGATAAATATGTTAGGTAGCATTCCACATCAAAAGTTCTGTTTTTATCATTTACCTACTCGAGGACGAGTAGGAATTAAGCTTGGGGATGCTGATACGTCTTCAACGTATCTATAATTTTTGATTGTCACATGCTATTATATTATCAACCTTGGATGTTTTATATGCATTCATATGCTATTTTATATGATTTTTGGGACTAACCTATTAACCCAGAGCCTAGTGCCAGTTTCTTTTTTTCCTTATTTTTAAGTATCGCAGAAAAGGAAAATCAAACGGAGTCCAATCTACCTGAAACTTCACGGAGATCATTTTTGGACCAGAAGAAGCCCACGGAGTACCAGAGGTGGGCCAGAAGAGTCCTAAGGCCACCACGAGGGTGGGGGGCGCGCCCTACCCCCCTGGGCGCGCCCCCTTGCCTCGTGGCCCCCCTGACCGACTTCTTTCGTCTATATATATCAATATACCCTAGAAACATCGGGGAACAGAATAAATCGGGAGTTCCGCCGCCAGAAGCCTCCATAGCCATCGAAAACCAATCTAGACCCGTTCCGGCACCCTGCCGGAGGGGGGAATCCCTCTTCGGTGGCCACCTTCATCATCCCGGCGCTCTCCATGACGAGAAGGGAGTAGTTCACCCTCGGGGCTGAGGGTATGTACCAATAGCTATGTGTTTGATCTCTCTCTCTCTCTCTCTCTCTCTCTCTCTCGTGTTCTTGAGTCGGCACGATCTTGATGTATCGCGAGCTTTGCTATTATATTTGGATCTTTTGATGTTTCTCCCCCTCTACTCTCTTGTGATGAATTGAGTTTTCCCTTTGAAGTTACCTTATCGGATTGAGTCTTTAAGGATTAGAGAACACTTGATGTATGTCTTGCACGTGCTTATCTGTGGTGACAATGGGATATCATGTGATCCACTTGATGTATGTTTTGGTGATCAACTTGCGAGTTCCGTGACCTCGTGAACTTATGCATAGGGGTTGGCACACATTTTCATCTTGACTCTCCAGTAGAAACTTTGGGGCACTCTTTGAAGTTCTTTGTGTTGGTTGAATAGATGAATCTGAGATTGTGTGATGGATATCGTATAATCATACCCACGGATACTTGAGGTGACATTGAAGTATCTAGGTGACATTAGGGTTTTGGTTGATTTGTATCTTAAGGTGTTATTCTAGTATGAACTCTGTCGTGGTTTTGTCACGGCAGATGTCCTAGAGAAAGGACTTAGTCGTGGAGCCATCGCGACGGGTTAGCTTGAAGGGGTTAAAGCGGAGACAAGGATGCAAGAGAGTTTATACTAGTTCGGCCCCTTGAAGGAAGGTAAAAGCCTACGTGTAGTTGTGATGGAATTGATGGGGTTTCGATGACTAGGGAGCAAACAAGCTTCGCCTATGTCTCGAGTTGTTGTCTGTCTCTCCTGAACCGCCGCCGGGTCACCCCCTTATATACACGGGTGACGCCTGTCGGTTCAGAGAGTCCCAACACCGGTTCATACTCGTATTCGGGTTGGTCTCTCCTTGTTCCTAACTTCAGTACAAGTATATGTACAAACGCCGGTATACGGCTACAGGTTTTAAACCGACTACAGGCCCTGGGCCTTTATCTGCCTCTTTGGGCTTTAACCCCTTTGAACTATTGATGAAGTTAATCCGGCCCAGGTAGGCCGGTTTACGCCCAGTAGTAATATCCCCAATATTAGGCCCTAGATTGATTTGAACAGGTTCATGTCAATCCTTAGCAAAAAATCTTCGTCTTCAACCTCTTCTTGTAGTTGTTGAGCCGCTGTGATGTCATCTTCTCTGTTTGCTGCAAACCGGTGTGACGTCATCTGTCATAAAGAAAACATCCATGATATCTTCTTGTTTAATAGATTCGCAATGACTGAGGCGACAACTCTACTTCCAAAATCCGCGGTCCCTTGATTCACGCGCCTGACCCATGTCCTTTGCCTTATAAATAGGTCCGAAGGGTCATTTCTTTTCTCCCCTTCGTGCCCTTCCTCTTCGTCTTCCTCGCGTCGCCAGTCTCAGAGCTCCGCCGCCGCCGTCGTGTTCTGCATCATCCTTGGCCGCTGCATCAACCTGAACACACCAGAAAACTGCGGCGACCTTTCGCGTCTTCCTCAGCTCTGGTAGGTCTTCTGCTCTTCTCAACATAGATCTGATCTAGGGCTTTGTGTTCTTGCGGTGTTCATCACTTGTTCATACTCATGTACTAGCTCCTGGATGCACATGTGAACCCTTGCTTTGTGTAGCGGTAACTTTTAGTATCCACCGCTATTTTCCTGCCCAAAACCATAAATCTCACATATACTTCTGCCCATTGATTCAATACTGTTCTGCTTTGATCTTCGACTATTTTTCTTATTTTCTGAACTTGCTTCAGATCCAACGCCGTAATAAGACCTTGTGAAACCTGTTTCTGCATACTTAACCATCCGCAATCTCAATTGCTTCAATGTTTAGATCAGGCGGTTTAACCTTATAGAAAATTTTCCAAACCGGTATATGCCATTAGTCCCCTTGTTGAACCACCAGATGTTGGTTGCTTCATGAAACTCCGGTTTAGATAGAGCTGTCTCTGGTTTAACATTGTACATGCCAGTGCACTTTAATCAATGCATTTTTGAAGCGGGATCTTTTACCTTGTAGATTCCATCATGGCCAAGCAAGTGTATGAGTGTAATTGGGTTCCTTCTCGCGTCACAGAGGCTGAACTGGACGATTTAGTCCTAATTGATGCTTTAGGCAGCAAAGATACCATCCATTGGAGGGCTCCTGGCAAAGAATGCCCTCCCACACCTCGGGAAGGAGAGGTTGTTGTTTTCGTAGATCACTTAGCCCGGGGTTTTAAGCCGCCCGGTTCTAAATTTTACCGGGATGTTTTAGCCGATTTCCAGCTCCATCCACAAGATACTGGCCCCAACTCTGTTACAAATATGTGTCACTTCCAAGTGCTCTTTGAAGCGTTCTTTCAAGAGGAGCCCATGGTGGAACTGTTCCGAGACCTATTCCATCTAAACCGTCGTACTGAATTTACTAACGGCTCCAATACGGAGTTGGGTGGTGTGGCGATTCAGAAAAGGAAAGAGGCCACATACCCTCACGCTAAACTGCATAGCCACCCCAAAGAATGGAATCAGACATGGTTCTACTGCAAAGACACCTCCCCCGCTGGTGAGAATCCCTTGCCTGGCTTTCGACCGGAGGGGCTCAGCAACACACACCCTCTTCCACAAAGATTGACTGCACATGAGAGAAGTAAATATGCTCCTCGGCTATCAAAGCTCAGAGCTTTTATGGCCAATGGTTTAACATGGGTTGACCTTGCTCGCTGTTGGATATCATGGAGCATACTGCCTCTTAGTCAGCGCTCCGGTTTGATGTGCGAGTATACTGATCGTGTTGATGACCCACTGCGACATTCAAAACTCCAGCTCTCTGGTGAAGAAATCACAGAGGCTGTGCGTAAGATACTGAATGAACCGGAACATGTCTGCGCTAGAACCGGCCTGCTTCCCTTCTGTGCCACCAACAAACCGTCAACTGTAAGACTTTGATTTTTCTCTTTGCTGAATCTGTTATTGATATGCCTGGTCATTGTTTTTTTAATATCGGTGTCTGCATAATCAGGGCGATGGTCCGTTTTGGAGCAAAAAACTGCCGCAGGAGAAACCAGAAAAACCAGACAAACCGGAAAAAGTAACCCGGCAAAAAACTAAAGCTGTGAAGAAGACTGCCCATAGGAAAAGAACCACTGCATCTTCTAATCCAGCCGTTGACGATGAGGTGGATAATGCGGACTTTGAGGTAGAGCTTGACTCACTTGGTTTATTTTTCATGCGTCTTATTGATGATGATATTTGTCAGGATGATGCCGAAGCCAGCCACGCGGATGCTGCAGAGGTAATTATTCTCTCTTCTGATTCAGAAATTTTACCTTCACAAAAAATTCGTCAGGCAAACCGGAAAGTTAAATTTTCTCATCCTCTTGCTTATTTGGATCCTAAACTTCTTATGAAGACCCAACAACACGAAGCTCGCCGCACCACCCGGCACAGCGGGCAGGTAGTTACCTCCGCCGGTTTACCGAATAGTCCAGTTCGGAAACGCCATTCCGAGGTCTCTAATTTGCTTGTCGGTGCTTGTCCTAAAGCGGTCTGCTTTCGTCAACCTCTTAATCCGTCTGACTCCGATTATCAGGTTACTTCCCACTCATCTTCTGGCGAGTCATCAGCTACTCAGCTCCCACCGCTCAAAATGGTGCTTGGGTAAGCTATACTTATTGTGATATTTGCAGTACATTGCCTTAGAACATATTCTGTATTTGATTTTGTTATTCTTCTCAGAGCCAAACCTAGGGCAAGCAAGAAGGCCCGCCAGGATAAAGCGGCCGAAGAAGATGTCGTTCTTGAAGCAGGCAAGCACCCAATGCTGAAGCGGCTATTCCTGAGGATATTCCCAACGATCCACTGCAGCAAGATGATGATCTTATTGCTGAAGAGAGACTTATTGATACCTCCAGTCCTACCTATCAGCCACGGGTTCCATCCGGATTGAAAGCTCCACTGGTCCAGCAAAAACTACTGACAAGCCAACAGCTCCAGTGCAAACCAGCGGTACCAAGGATGATGAGGTTGTTATTACTGGCACTGGCCATACTGAGCCAAACAATCCTGTCGCTTTATCCAAACATTCTGCCAAGGAAGAATTTGCTGCCTTTGGCAAAGGCAAGTGGAACGCTGATCTGATGACTTACGCTGCTCTGAACGCCCAAGATATCCATTCCGGCTATCTGAACCGGCTGTATACCAGCCGTGACTACGAAGCCGGTCTGGTTAATATGATGAAAGATAAATATGAGGTAATTTCCATATGCTCCTTCCTGCTTGTATGCTTCCGTTCTTGCTGACTCTCCTAGCCCCCAAGGGCCGCTTTGGAATATTCTTTCAAACCGGGACTTAAATAATATAAATCTTGACGCTTTGAAATTTGCTAATGTAGCCCCCAAGGGCAGGTTCAACTCAGCGTAGTTAAACCGGTACTTTAAGTAATTGAAACTGCCGCATCAGAATATATATGATCAAATAGCCATTAGCCCCCAAGTGCCGAGTTGAATACTTGTATTGATCTTGGGACTTTGTAAACAATTGAAAGATGAAGATCAAATATGCATTAGCCCCCAAGTGCTAAGCGCATAACTTGTTATGTGGTTGGTACTTGAATCCTTCTACCGATTTGTTGAAACATATATCTGTATGCATGCAGGCGGAGCTGAAGACGAAAGAGAACCAAGTCATCGATCTTCAAGAAAACCTGAAAACCCAACAGGCTGAAACCTCCAAAGCAAAAGAGGAATTGGCCAGTGCTTTAAGCGCCATGGAACAACTTAAGGAGAACTTCAAGAAGAAACGGGCGGACTGGGCCACTGAAAAGTCCGCTTTCATCAAACGAGCAGAGGATGCCAAGGCTGCACTAAGACCAGTGGCGGATGAACTGACTAGCATAAAGCGGCACGTGCATGCCATGACTGCTGCTATCTTTGGTAAGCCAATTTGCCTTCTGAATTGGCTCTGCCTTCTGACAGAGTCGCCGGTTTATTAACCCTTTATGGTATTTCAGGGACACGCATTGATCACTTGGGGTCAGATGTGCGGAAGAAACTAAAAGCCGTCTATATGTTGGTTGAACAATTGTATACTGGTGCCCAGCGGATCATCTGTACCGCATCTCATAACAAACCGGCGCCCACTTTGATTCAAGATACTCTGATGAAACTGTCGGTGCTTCCTGCCCGGGTTGAAGAGCTGAAGAAATCTGCTGCTCGAACCGGCGCAATCAATGCTTTAATCTGAGCAAAAGCCTGGGTGCCGGATTTTGA
Organism: Triticum aestivum; assembly: GCF_018294505.1. Lineage (NCBI taxonomy): Eukaryota > Viridiplantae > Streptophyta > Magnoliopsida > Poales > Poaceae > Triticum > Triticum aestivum. The sequence goes on from NC_057806.1 coordinate 494,264,200, forward strand.
TCCTATTGAAGCGGCTCAGGGCTATCCCAGCTTGAAGGAAGACGGGTCAGAATTTGGTGAAGCGGATCTGCGAGTGATAAACTGGGAGGTGCGTCCACTAGCTTGTCAGTTGGCTGAGGAAGCAGACTTGTCTCGTTATCAAGCGCAATATGACAGTCAGAACAAGCGAATAGCTGCACCAATCCATGAATCGGAAAATCTGATCCCTCCAATCTGTAAGCATACTTACATCCCGATATTGACCCATCATTGCTGATACATGATGAAACTATTTTTCAAGTATTAATGGGAATCGACTGGACAACTGTGGATTTCCAGCCACTAGGCAGGGACACGGAGGCTGGAGCGGCGCAGGATGACCCACAACCATCAGGCCAGGCTGGTGACCAAGCTTGAACCGGAAGCCGGTTTAAAAACTGCCTCTCCTTTGAGAAAAACAATTATATTATTATGGGCACCATGTTTCCTTGTAATAGGCTAGCTGATACCTTTGATGTTGATATGCCTTCGTGCATAATTTGTTCTTCGTGTGGTAATGAACTTTCCAAAACACTTTCTGAAATGAAAAATTCGTCAAGTGCCACCGCGGTTGTACCGTCAGGCGGAATATGATGTCTGCATATATGAAATCAAAACAAATTTTTTAAGTATATGACCAAATTTTTGAGATACATAATACCTGTTGTCATTGAGTGTGAAGTTGGCTTGGCCAATCTTGAAGCGGAGTTTTGCAAACCCACACTGTTGGAGGAGATAACAGCTCCTGTATATATATATGACGTTGGTTTACCATGTAAACCATGCCGTGTTATAATAAAGACCATGTTACTCCATAAGAGGATGCTAACAACATGGATCAAACCGATCAAATAGTCTCCGGATTGATGTGAACTGTGTTCCGTCAATCGATAAAAGTTTGTCGGTTTAAAAACACAAAAAAGCAAAAAAAAATCCTTCAAAGAAAAGTGTGAAGCAAAAGAAAAGTTTTATTTAAGCTGATCAAATGGCGTTACCATGGCCAAACACGACCAAGCTCCCGTTAGGTGTAACTATGGTTCTAGTCAGCCAGGTCCCCAAATGAAACCGTGGCATTTATGCCGACCAAATGGCGTGGTCATGGTTCGGGTTCGACCAAGCCCCCAAGTGATTCTGTGGCCTTAGGCCGATCAAGAGGCATGACTGGTTCAGACATGACCAAGTCCCCAAGTGATCTGGTGGCTCTCGCCTATCAAGAGGCATGGTATTGGTTCAGACACGACCAATCCTCCAAGTGATATAACACGATGCTTTTAGCAAAGCGAACTCAAGGGGTAAACTGGAGGCCGTTTTAGAGCAACTCCGTGTAACCTCACATGATGTAAAAGAACAGATACCCCGCTTTAGCTGAGGTTCCGTTTATTATATTTAATCATAATATATACATTGTCGTAATATGTACATAAGTATAGCCAATGGCTCAGGTATAGTAAGGCCGAAGATGAGCTATATTCCATGGCATGTTAGTCTCCTCCTCTGATGTACGGGAGTCCTTATGCTCTCGAATATCGATCAGATAGTACGACCCGTTGTGCAGATTCTTGCTGACCACGAAAGGCCCCTCCCAAGGTGGGGATAGCTTATGCATACTAGTCTGATCTTGGATGAGCTGAAGCACCAAATCTCCTTCCTGAAAGGTTCTGGTTCTGACCCGGCGACTGTGATAACGACGAAGGTCCTGCTGGTAAATTGCCGATCGGGCGGCTGCGATGTCACGCTCTTCATCCAACCGGTCCAAAGCATCTTGCCGTGCTATCTCGTTGTCCGCTTCAATATAGGCCGTGACACGAGGTGAATCATGGCGGATATCACTGGGGAGAACCGCCTCCGCTCCATAAACCATGAAGAATGGTGTGTATCCTGTTGATCTATTGGGTGTTGTATTGATCCTCCATAACACAGATGGTAATTCTTCTACCCAACAACACGGCGTTCTCTGCAAAGGAACCATGAGCCGGGGCTTGATGCCTCTCAAGATCTCTTGATTAGCTCTTTCTGCTTGGCCATTGGACTGTGGATGTGCCACTGATGAAACGTCGAGCCGGATGTGCTCCCGTTCACAGAACTCCTTCATAGCACCTTTGGATAAATTGGTACCATTATCTGTGATAATACTGTGCGAAAAGCCAAACCGGAAAATCACCTTTTTGATGAACTGAACCGCCGTGGCCGCATCACACTTGCTAACAGGTTCTGCCTCCACCCACTTTGTAAACTTGTCAACCGCCACCAGGAGGTGGGTCTTCTTATCTTTGGACCTTTTGAAAGGCCCAACCATATCCAGCCCCCAAGTCGCAAACGGCCAAGTAATTGGAATCATTCTCAATTCTTGAGCCGGTACATGAGCACGCCTTGAAAACCTTTGGCAACCATCACATCGGCTGACCAGATCCTCCGCATCAGCATGAGCAGTTAACCAATAAAAACCATGGCGAAACGCTTTAGCCACCAGAGACTTTGAGCCGGCGTGGTGACCACAATCTCCTTCGTGGATCTCACGCAAAATTTCACGGCCTTCTTCAGGAGACACGCAACGTTGAAAAGCTCCTGATACACTGCAATGATGCAACTCGCCGTTGATGATAGCCATGGACTTGGATCGCCGGATTATCTGCCGGGCTAGAATCTCATCCTCTGGCAACTCACCCCGGTTCTTGTACGCCAGGTAAGGAAGCGTCCAATCCGGACTAACATGAAGAGCCACCACCAATTGAGCCTCCGGATCAGGAATAGCCAAATCCTCTTCGCCAGGGATCTTGACCGACGGGTTGTGCAACACATCCAGAAAAACGTTGGGTGGAACCGGTTTGCGCTGAAAGCCCAGCCGGCTTAAAGCATCTGCTGCTTCATTTTTCCATCGGTCCACGTGGTCCACCTGATAGCCCTTGAAATAACCTGCGACAGTATCCACCTCACGACGATATGCTGCCATGAGTGGGTCCTTGGAGTCCCAAGTGCCAGACACTTGCTGAGCCACAAGGTCCGAGTCACCAAAGCACTTAACTCGACTTAAATTCATCTCCTTAGCCATCTGGAGACCATGGAGCAAGGCTTCATACTCAGCTGCATTGTTAGTACAAGGGAACATTAAACGGAGAACATAACAAAATTTATCACCTCGTGGGGAAGTTAATACGACTCCAGCCCCCGAGCCTTCCAACTGCCTGGATCCGTCAAAATGGATGGTCCAATACGTATGATCCGGCTTTTCCTCAGGTGCTTGCATTTCCGTCCAATCATTGATGAAATCAACAAGTGCTTGAGACTTAACTGCTGTCCGAGGCACATACTTCAAACTGTACGGCCCCAGCTCTATGGCCCACTTTGCAATCCGGCCAGTTGCTTCCCGGTTCTGGATGATATCTCCCAAAGGAGCAGAACTGACCACCGTAATTGAGTGCCCTTGGAAATATTGTTTAAGCTTCCGGCTTGCCATAAAAACTCCATACACCAGCTTCTGCCAATGCGGATACCTTTTCTTGGACTCAATGAGCACCTCGCTGATATAATAGACCGGACGTTGAACCGGATGCTCCTTACCTGCCTCCTTTCGCTCCACCACAATAGCTACGCTGACTGCCCGAACATTAGCAGCAACATATAGCAGTAATGGCTCCTTGTCAACGGGAGCGGCGAGCACAGGCGGATTGGCCAATTGCCGCTTTAAGTCCTCAAATGCTTCATCAGCAGCAGAACTCCAGACAAACTGATCCCTCTTTTTCAACATCTGATACAAAGGGATTGCCCCAGGCGACTGATAAACCGGCTTAGCGCAGCAATCCGGCCTGCCAAGCGTTGAACATCGTTGATACACTTTGGTTTAGCCAGAGAGGTGATAGCCGTGATCTTCTCCGGATTAGCCTCAATTCCCCTGTTAGACACTAGAAAACCCAATAGCTTGCCCGCCGGGACACCAAAAACACACTTGTCCGGATTAAGCATCATCTTGTATGTTCTCAGGTTATCAAAGGTTTCTTTCAAATCATCAATCAGAGTCTCCTTCTCCCTGGATTTAACCATGATATCATCCACGTAAGCATGTACATTACGGCCAATCTGCTTGTGAAGACAATTTTGTACACACCGTTGGTAAGTTGCCTGGGCACTCTTGAGCCCGAAGGGCATAGACACATAGCAGAAGGCTCCAAAGGGAGTTATAAATGATGTCTTCTCCTGGTCCTTAACTGCCATTTTGATCTGATGATAGCCAGAATACGCATCCAAAAAACTTAAACGCTCACAACCCGCCGTAGCATCAATAATTTGATCAATACGGGCGAGGGCAAAAGGATCTGCTGGACAAGCTTTATTAAGATCTGTGTAATCCACACACATGCGCCAGACGCCGTTTTTCTTAAGGACCAGCACCAGATTGGCAAGCCACTCAGGGTGAAAAACTTCAACAATAAATCCGGCTGCTAAGAGCCTGGCTACCTCTTCTCCAATCGCCTTGCGTCTTTCTTCGTTAAACTGGCGGAGGAACTGTTTCACCGGTTTATATTTAGGATCCACATTAAGTGTGTGCTCAACGAGTTGCCTCGTTACACCTGGCATGTCGGAGGGCTTCCATGCGAAAATGTCCCGATTCTCACGGATGAACTCGATGAGCGCGCTTTCCTATTTCGGATCCAAATTGGCACTGATGCTGAACTGCTTGGACGAATCGCCAGGTACGAAGTCAACAAGCTTAGTTTCTGCTGCCGATTTGAACTTCAGGGCTGGGTCATGCTCCATAGTTGGTTTCTTCAACGGAGTCATGTCCGCCGGATCAACATTGTCTTTATAGTACTTCAACTCCTCGGTGGCACAAACCGACTCTGCATAAGCCGCATCTCCTTCCTCGCATTCCAAAGCGATTTTGCGGCTTCCGTGAACCATTATTGTCCCCTTGTGAACCGGCATCTTGAGCTGCAAATACACATAACAGGGCCAAGCCATAAACTTGGCGTATGCTGGTCGCCCAAACAGGGCATGATATGGACTTTGGATTTTCACCACCTCAAACGTCAATGTCTCCGACCTGGAATCATGATCATCCCCAAAGGCCACTTCCAGAGCTATCTTACCAACGGGATATGCTGATCTGCCAGGCACTACACCGTGGAATACTGTATTAGACGGTTTGAGATTCTTATCTGTTAGTCCCATACGACGGAAGGTCTCATAGTATAGGATGTTAATACTGCTTCCTCCATCCATGAGCACCTTGGTGAACTTATAACCTCCCACCTAAGGCGCCACCACCAGAGCCAACTGACCCGGATTATCAACCTGGGGTGGGTGATCCTCTCTGCTCCATATGATCGGCTGTTCAGACCAACGTAGATAACGGGGTATGGCCGGTTCAACAGAGTTGACCGCCCGCCTCTGAACCTTCCGGTCTCGCTTGTCCAAGCTAGTGGTAAAGACATGGTACTGCCCACCACTCAACTGCTTTGGGTTGCTCTGGTAACCTGACTGTTGCTGCTGTTGGTTGTAACCACCCTGGTTGGTCCAACTATTTTGACCATTATGTCCGCCGGGATTACCATTAAATACTGAACCGGAACTTCCTCCACCGTAACCCGGCCCGGACCCTGAGCCATCGCCAGATTCGTGATCATACCAGAAATTATTAGAATTCTTGAACTCCTGCATAACAAAGCAATCCTTCCAAAGGTGGTTTGCTGGTTCCTCCTTCGTCCCATGTCTTCGATAGGGCTGGCTTAGCAGATAATTTAGGCGGTTTGGGTTAGGGTTGGGTGCCCCACTACGATTTTTCGGCCTACCCTTGCATCACTGGCCATTGTTCTGTGTGTTGGTATTAGCCACAAAGTCCATGTTACCATCCACTTTATGCTTGCCTCCTCCGCCATTGCCTACCCAGTGATGCTGCTGACTTTTGGAGCTGTTGTTCTTCTGCCCTTTCCCTGTCTTGTCATCATCAGATTCAGGATCCTTGGTACTATCAGAATCAGCATATTTCACCAAAGCGGCCATGAGGGTCCCCATGTCGGTGCAATGACATTTCATCCGTCCTAATTTCAACTTCAGGGGCCCAAACCGGCAGTTGCCTTCTAGGGTTAATACTGCGGTGTCAGCGTTGATGCGGTCTGAGGAGTGCAACACTTGTGAAACCTGGCGCACCCAATGAGTTGTTGATTCTCCTTCCTCCTGGATGCATGCAGCTAAGTCCACTATCGACATAGGCTGTTTACAGGTATCCTTGAAATTGCTGATAAACCGGGCTCGCGATTGGGCCCATGAACTGATAGAATTAGCTGGAAGCTTTTTAACCACGTCCGGGTCGTTCCTTCAAGCATCATGGTGAAGTATTTTGCACACGCCGTGTCATCCACATCAAGCATCTCCATGGCCATCTCATAGCTCTCCACCCATGTCTCTGGAGGTTGATCCGCCATATAATTTGGTACCTTGCGCGGGCCTTTGAAATCCTTGGGCAGGCGCACATTGCATAAATCGGGGATAAGGCACGGCACCCCCAAAGAACTAGAAGTAACACCAGGTTCGATCGAGATGGCTGGACGAACCGGCGTGAGCTGCCGAGCCTGATGCTGTGCGGCTAACTCGGCCTCCCTGCGCGTTCGGGCCCGGTTCACCACTTCCTGAGCGTCATCAGCACCACCCGTCGGGTTGTTGCCACGGGGTGCTCCACGCCGTTCATTGCTCGACACTGCTGGTTCATCCATATGTCTGCTATAACTCCGGCTTGGACGGGGGGTCGAGTGGATCCGGTCGCGGCTGTACGAGTACGCTTCCTGTTGGGCCAAAGCTGTCCTTAGAAGTTCCTTGACCCGTCGCATCTCTACCGCCTGCGGCGAGTCACCTTCAATTGGAATGGCCTCCAGCCGTGCAGCAGCAACAACAAAATTGTCCATTGGGTTGGAGTAGTGACCCGGAGGTGTTAAAGCATCCTGAAGTATAACGTTGTTTTGACGAGGCGGGTCCATCTGACGAGGCTAAACTGGTGCACCGGTCCCAGGGGCTTCTGCCCGGTTCCCCTCCAGTGGATTGCCGACTCTTGGTCCTGGAGTGTTGAAAAGGTCTCTGGCCTCGAAAACCGGAGGTAGGCGGGATCGGTGCTTCCTCCTCATGACTTCATGCGACGCACTCTGGTCCAACATAAGCCTGTAGGCCTGTGCGTCTCAAGCGGCCTGCTCTGCGGCCATCCTGGTGTCCTCAGCCGCCAGACCCGCCTTGGCTTGGGTGATCTGTTCCTTTACCTTTGCAATCTCCGCATTGTGAATGTCCTGATCGGGCAGATTAACTTCCGCCATAAGCACAACCAACGCATCAAATAGTTCTGATAGAACCTGAGCCAGCGCGCGCACAAGGCCTCCTGCCCCGGCAGCCGTCGCTGCTGCTGAACCGAAAATCGTTGCCGCAGCTGTCGAAGAATGAAGCGCTGCTTGTGTTCCGGCCACGAATATTCCAACCCGATTGGGCGGATCAGAGGGGTCCGGAATACTGTCGCCATCGGAACAGCTCCCAATCCGACCATCTTGTTGCTGATAAAGAGATTTGGTTTCTCCGGTTGAAGATTTGTCACTGGAACAAACGGCAGTCGCCCTGCGAAATCTCGATTCGTCCTCATAACTTCCTCCATGGATGACTCCCACGAAGGCACGCTTCATGGCCGGTTTAACCCGGGCGGATTGCACACGCTGAGCCGCCTCGACGAGGTCGGTGCAGATGTCCGGCTCAGGGCCCAGTTCACCGATCTTTCCAGTGAAAACGTGAATGCTACCAAAGGGGACCCGGTACCCGTACTCAATTGAGCCGACCTCGGGGCCCCAGCCCGCGTCGTCGATGTAGAGCCTGCCGCGTCGACTCTTAGTCATCCGGCCTACAGCGTAGCCCTCGAGTCCTTCAAAGCGGCCCTCCAAGAACCGGAAACCATCATGCGATAGCCCCACGGTGGGCGCCAACTGTCGTGGTTTTGTCACCGCAGATGTCCTAGAGAAAGGACTTAGTCGTGGAGCCATCGCGACGGGTTAGCTTGAAGGGGTTAAAGCGGACACAAGGACGTAAGAGAGTTTATACTAGTTCGGCCCCTTCAAGGAAGGTAAAAGCCTACGTCTAGTTGTGATGGAATTGATGGGGTTTCGATGACTAGGGAGCAAACAAGCTTCGCCTGTGTCTCGAGTTGTTGTCTGTCTCTCCTGAACCGCCGCCGGGTCGCCCCCTTATATACATGGGTGACGCCTGTCGGTTCAGAGAGTCCCAACACCGGTTCATACTCGTATCCGGGTTGGTATCTCCTCGTTCCTAACTTCAGTACAAGTATATGTACAAACGCCGGTATACGGCTACAGGTTTTAAACCGACTACAGGCCCTGGGCCTTTATCTGCCTCTTTGGGCTTTAACCCCTTTGAACTATTGATGAAGTTAATCCGGCCCAGGTAGGCCGGTTTACGCCCAGTAGTAATATCCCCAACAAAACTCTATGATAGATCGAACGGAAAGAATAGCTTCATGTTATTTTACTATGGACTCTTGAATAGATCGATCAGAAAGGATAACTTTGAGGTGGTTTTGTGCCCTACCATAATCTCTTCGTTTGTTCTCTGCTATTAGTGACTTTGGAGTGACTCTTTGTTGCATGTTGAGGGATAGTTATATGATCCAATTATGTTATTATTGTTGAGAGAACTTGCACTAGTGAAAGTATGAACCCTAGCCTTATTTCAACGCATTGCAATACCGTTTGTGCTCACTTTTATCATTAGTTACCTTGCTGTTTTCATATTTTAAGATTACAAAAAACTATATCTAACATCCATATTGCACTTGTATCACCATCTCTTCGCCGAACTAGTGCACCTATACAATTTACCGTTGTATTGGGTGTGTTGGGGACACAAGAGACTCTCTGTTATTTGGTTGCAGGGTTGCTTGAGAGAGACCATCTTCATCCTACGCCTCCCACGGATTGATAAACCTTAGGTCATCCACTTGAGGGTAATTTGCTACTGTCCTACAAACCTCTGCACTTGGAGGCCCAACAACATCTACAAGAAGAAGGTTGTTTAGTAGACATCAGACAGCTGCATTCACGTTAAATAGGGCACCATCTAAATCCGTTGAGACGATACTGATACATCTCTAACGTATCTATAATTTTTGATTGTTCCATGCTATATTATATTCTGTTTTGGACATTATTGGGCTTTATTATACACTTTTATATTATTTTTGAGACTAACCTATTAACCGGAGGCCCAGCCCAAAATTGTTTTTTTGCCTATTTCAGTGTTTCGCAGAAAAAGAATATCAAACGGAGTCCAAACGGAATGAAACCTTCAGGAACGTGATTTTCGGAACGAACATAATCCAGAGGATTTGGACCCTACGTCAAGACATCAACCAGGAAGGCACGAGGTAGGGGGGCGTGCCTACCCCCCAGGCGCGCCCTCCACCCTCGTGGGGCTCATGTTGCTCCATCGACGTACTTCTTCCTCCTATATATACCTACATACCCCCAAACTACCAGATACGGAGCCAAAACCCTAATTCCACCGCCGCAACCTTCTATACCCGTGAGATCCCATCTTGGGGCCTTTTCCGGAGCTCCGTCGGAGGGGGCATCGATCACGGAGGGCTTCTACATGAACACCATAGCCTCTCCGATGATGTGTGAGTAGTTTACTTCAGACCTTCGGGTCCATAGTTATTAGCTAGATGGCTTATTCTCTCTTTTTGGATCTCAATACAATGTTCTCCCCCTCTCTTGTGGAGATCTATTTGATGTAATCTTCTTTTGTGGTGTGTTTGTTGAGACCGATGAATTGTGGGTTCATGATCAAGTTTATCTATGAAAAATATTTGAATCTTCTCTGAATTCTTTTATGTATGATTGGTTATTGGTTATCTTTGCAAGTCTCTTCGAATTATCAGTTTGGTTTAGCCTACTAGATTGATCTGTCTTGCAATGGGAGAAGTGCTTAGCTTTGGGTTCAATCTTGCGGTGTCCTTTCCCAGTGACAGTAGGGGCAGCAAGGCACATATTGTATTGTTGCCATCAAGGATAACAAGATGGGGTTTATATCATATTGCATGAGTTTATCCCTCTACATCATGTCATCTTACTTAAAGTGTTACTCTGTTCTTTTGAACTTAATACTCTAGATGCATGCTGGATAGCGGTCGATGTGTGGAGTAATAGTAGTAGATGCAGGCAGAGTCGGTCTACTTGTATCGGACGTGATGCCTATATACATGATCATACCTAGATATTCTCATGACTATGCTCAATTATGTCAATTGCTCAACAGTAATTTGTTTACCCACCGTAATACTTATGCTCTCAAGAGAAGCCACTAGTGAAACCTATGGCCCCCGGGTCTATTTTCCTTCATATTAATCTCCCATCAACAAGCTATTTCTTTTGCCGTTTTTCTTTTGCTTTATTTACTTTGCATCTTTATCATAAAAATACCAAAAATATTATCTTATCATATCTATCAGATCTCACTTTTGTAAGTGACCGTGAAGGGATTGACAACCCCTTTATTGCGTTGGTTGCGAGGATTTTATTTGTTTGTGTAGGTGCGAGGGACTCGTGCGTGGCCTCCTACTGGATTGATACCTTAGTTCTCAAAAACTGAGGGAACTACTTACGCTACTTTGCTGCATCACCCTTTCCTCTTCAAGGGAAAACCAACGAAGTGCTCAAGAGTTAGCAAGAAGGATTTATGGCGCCGTTGCCGGGGAGTCTGCGCAAAAGTCAACATACCAAGTACCCATCACAAACCCTTATCTCCCGCATTACATTATTTGCCATTTGCCTCTTGTTTTCCTCTCCCCTAGTTCACCCTTGCCGTTTTATTTGCCCCCTCTCTCCGTCCTCCTTCTCTTTCCCTATTTGCCTCTTTTTGCCCGTTTGTTGTTTGCTTGTGTGTTGAATTGATTGCCTGTCATGATGGCTCAAGATAATACCAAATTGTGTGACTTTACTAATACCAACAACAATGATTTTATTAGCACTCTGATTGCTCCTCTTACCGATGCTAAATCTTGTGAAATTAAGGTTGCTTTGCTGAATCTTGTCATTAAAGATCCATTTTCCGGCCTTCCTAGTGAAGATGCCGCTACCCATCTAAACAACTTTGTTGATTTGTGTGATATGAAAAATAAGAAAGATGTGGATAATGATATTGTTAAATTGAAGCTATTCCCATTTTCTCTTAGAGATTGTGCTAAAGCTTGGTTTTCGTCCTTGCCTAAAAATAGTATTGATTCATGGAATAAGTGCAAAGATGCTTTTATCTCTAAGTAGTTTCCTCCCGCTAAGATCATCTCTCTTAGAAACGATATTATTTTAAGCAACTTGATCATTGACGGTGTCCTGGACTAGGGGGTACTCATCACATCGTCTCCTAATCAGTTGGATTGGGCCGAGGACCCCCATGGCCGTATACACATGGGACAGTTCGGGCAGCTGCCGCATACAAGGAAGATTCCACAAAGACTTGGCGATCAAGGCAAGGACATCTCCCCACCAGCGTATTCGGCTAGGACTCTTGTTAACCTAGGCCTCTGGTGCATTATATAAACCAGGGCCAGGCTAGTCGATGGAATATACATCAACTCCATATACAACAATCATACCATAGGCTAGCTTCTAGGGTTTAGCCTCCTTGATCTTTGGTAGATCTACTCTTGTACTACCCATATCATCAATATTAATCAAGCAGGACGTAGGGTTTTACCTCCATCAAGAGGGCCCGAACCTGGGTAAAACATCGTGTTCCCTGCCTCCTATTACCATCCGGCCTAGACGCACAGTTCGGGACCCACTACCCGAGGTCCGCCGGTTTTGACACCGACATTGGTGCTTTCATTGGGAGTTCTGCTGTGTGATCGACAAAAGGATCGATGGCTCACCTGCAGATCAACTGCGACTTCGGCGTCTTCGTCACCAGTTTGACTGGTCACCTTGGTTCGACCAAGAATTGCGCCCCGTGTTCGGATCACCATGTTCGGACGAGGGCCTTCATCAAACATCAACTCCTATGTCTATCAAGATCACGGAGGAATCATCTATGGAGCTCAAGGGCTCAACGTCAACATTGCCCTCAAGCGACCGTGCTGTTTTTCCAAACAGCGAACGCGTATCCGCCGCCACCGCCTGCTCGAGCATCGCTTTAACGATCGCTTCGGTGGAATTGTGCGGAATCGAGTCTAGAACAACCCTGGAAAATTTCGTCGAGTTCCGATAGAGGAATCTCTGGCAATCTATGATATACCGAAGCCCAGTCAAATCTGGACGGGAGTCTGGATGAGTTTAGGGCGTGGTTTCCAGCTTCTAGCTTGGACGTCCTTTGAAATATCCAACTGTTGGTCGGCTGCGGAATTCCTGTATCTACCACCTCTCAAAATTTTAGCTCGATCCGACCGTCCAAACTCCGGGAACCTTCCGATTAGTGCATCACTTTTCGGATATGTTTTCTGCGCGAAAACGAATCCGACCCGAGTTCGTCTTTTCTATGAACAGGATTTCGGACATCCCTTTTGAAGAAAGTTTTGTATGGGGTATTGTGTTTCGTTTCCGAACACATCCAACTAACTTTAAGATCTTTTGAACATGATCTTCAACATCATGCTGGTGTCAAATCAGTCCGGCAATATTACTCCACGGCTGCCGACCTGCGCTAGACACATCGTCACTTTAGCCGAGCTCAACTTCTTTGGATCATCATCTCGGCAAGCCGAACAAGAGTCCGGCATCGCGAAGGATAAATCATCATCAACATCGCCGCCCCACGGATTACACGGAGCGGGCATACCGGCATCGCCGCACGGTCGCTTCATCAAGCCGGCATCAACCACGTCACGACCTGCATCGACAGGGCCGCACTATTGCTTCTTCAAGCTGGTGTCAGTCACGCCGACCTGCTTCGACTCATTGGCTGACGTCGAGGCTTCGACATCTCGGCTAGACCGGGGGCTTCGCCATCTCTTCATCAACCTACTCCGGACACTTCGGCGTCACTAGCCGACCAGCTCGGTCACGTTAGCTGGGCCGAGGGCTTTGCCTCGGCGAGTCAACCTTTACCAGCATTGCCATGCCGTCGTTTTATCGCCCATCAGGCAATGGGTGTGCGGAGCGAGTCCCAATTTTGGGAATCACCTTCCTTTGGATTGCTACAACAAATAAACCAGGTGCTATTAATCCCAGTATTTTTTGCTTGTTTGGGTTCATTTTTCCCAAGGAATTATTACTCTGGTTTGTCCATGATATGTACACAGGTCTATCAAATGGTGACCGCATTAATGATGGTCGCATGGTGGTTCGATCAGTTTCCGTACATAGTCCGGCGAACGCCGCATCCGAAGCTCGGACCGACCTGTGAATTCAGGCTTTGCCACGCCTTTACTACATCACGCCGACGCCCTGCATCGACATTGACTTCGGTGCCAGGCCATATTTCTTCTATTCCTCACTTTGCATAAATTATTTATTATGCAACACATTTTTTTAATGATCATTATTACTATTATCTCCGGTTTGCACTATTTTTTGTGCACAGGAAAATGATCCAGGGATTTCGGCGTCACTCTGCCGGTCTGCATTAACCGTGCTATGTCACCACTTCGGCGTGTCGAGCTCTCCGCTCCACCACCTCAGGACCAGCTTGGGGGATGGAACCTTGCCCCGCATCAAGCTCGGACCGCGTCATCAATACCTAACACATTAACCAGCTAAGTCGCTTTCATGCTCAAAGCTTTAATTTCTAACTTGTGTTCGGTTCGACCAAGCATTATACTTTTTCGGAAAAAAGTTGCTTGTAAAAAAATTCCTTGTCCAAACTTTGTTTGTGACACACAAATTCAAGGACCCAATTCACTTGGGGGCTTCATTTATGAAGCTTTTCCTCTTGCATATGATTATACTTGTACGGCTTCGTTCCTTGTTCGTGTATTATGCCACAATATGCACCATATTGACTTAAGCGATTTGCAAGCTGGGTGAAAGCTAGCGCTCTTATAGTTTTCAATGATGGTCGGCACACAACGGAACTCATGAGTACAAAAAATCTATTGCACAAGTCTCATAATAACAATGAGCACCGAAGAAAGGTATCGGTGGGGGTACTATTTTCTTTGAAGATGCTTCTTACACTTCACGGTAATATAGCATAAGTTCCCTGAGCGTGCTTTGTCTGTTACAGCCTTATGGCCTGATTGCCTAGTTATTGGAAACACCGTCAATATTCTCGACCGATGGAGTACATAACACTTTTCGGTCCTTGACCGAAGAGGGAGAAGTTGACGGTCGGTTAAGACGCGTTTAAAGTTCGGTTGAACATAGATATGGTATAAGTACTTCGGTACATGCAATCATCCTTCTACCCAAGTCACTTGGGGGCTCTTAAGTTTATTTGAGCCGTTTTATAATAAGTGTTCTTCTTCTTAGTCGTTGCAAAGTTTCATTATTATTTATCACTCCTTTTTCGACACGAGTGTGCGGTCACTAGCCGGGGAGCCTAATTTCTCTCTCAAAGCCGCTAGAGTTTAGTTTGCTAAACTAGCCTAATGAGAAGTACTCCGCCCTCGGGATAGGAGGTTGAAGCCGTAGGCTGACGCACTCGAAGTCTTGAGATAGGATGTATCATGTTAAAGCACGACAGAAGCACTTCTTTTTTCTCAGACCAACTTTCAGATTGGCACCGAACACTTGATATTGTTCGGACGTCATGTTTTTACTAACGTTTCTTGGTTTTCCAAGATTTTTGGCACTTTTAAAACTATTTGTGCTTCTCCAGCATTAGTCTCGCAGTGCAACACCGGACACCTTTAGGGATTCGGCAAAAACATTCTCAGATATTGCTATATATGCATCGGTTTCAAATTGTGTCTTTGGTCAATAGTTGGGTTGCCCGGCTCCTGCACTTGCTTCCTACGTTCCGTTTTGTTCGGCTAGGCGTGCAAAGGGAGAACCACTGCAATTGTGCTTCCAGCTCACATGGTTAAGCACCTCAGTGGAGAAAGCCGAAAACTGACTTTCACAATAAGCGTAAACTGGTCAGCGATCCGATGACTATGTTAAATGATGGGCCGTTCATAACATTGGCCGAAGTGTTTACGGCTTGACCCCGACTATCGCCGAACACTACCGGGGGCTATTAACTGGCCTCCCAAACTAAATCCTCAATATTTTGCTCTTACATTAGAGCTGAGGTTTAATGATCATGCTTAGCATGACAACCCAAAGAAAGGAACCGATAGCGGGACTATTTTCTTTGGAAGACATTTCTTCTGTTAAACAGTGATATAACTCTCTGTGTACCTTTGTTTATAAAACCATATGGCCAGATTGCCTTGTTTGTTGTAAATCTTTGCCCTCATAAAGGCTTTATAAAGTAGGACAAACACTCCTCGGCTACTGGCCGAGGAGGTGGAAGCCGATGGTCGGTCAAACAAAGTTTTCTACAATGCGGATCCGAGCATTAATGACATAAAGTACTTGGATACATAGAGTCATTACACATAATTTGTGATTTTACTATGGATATTGATCCTTAATTCGGCCACCCGTGCATGCATTAAGGCTCGGGGGCTACTGGGCTTCGGGCTTATTATTTATAAATATTAAAGGGGCACATCGATCCCCTGATCTGGTGTTGCCACCCGACCAGTGTCTCGGGGGCTACTGCATTGCTTGTCCAATGCAGAAAATTTTATGTGCAATACGGTTTCCGAGGAGATTTTGATCCTCAGGTTGGTCGGCCGCACCCAACCTGAGCCTCGAGGACTGAGCACACCGCTTTTAGTGTCCCGAAGTATTCTGCCGAGTTTGGACTTGATCCTCAGGCCGATTTTGCAAATCAACCTGAGTCTCAGCGGCTACTAGGATCAGCAGTCTTACGTCATCCTTCAGGTGCATCTCGGGTTTTAGACCGATACACACCTTGAGGGCTACTGGCTATATATCTCGGCAGAGAATAAATTGCACCAATAAAAAATATTCACAAAAATCGGCCCACATTTGGGGTGGTGCACCACCTCGGAAGCAGTCCAGGATAAAGCTCGGGCGCTAGTGGCTGGCTCCACAGAGGGCATTTCCGGCATTAAGCTCGGCTAAACTCCTTCAAACTTTTTTGAACCAAGGTGATATGACACCTCGGATATAGTCCGGCGTTGGAGCTCGGATACATAGTCCGGCGTTGGAGCTCGGATACATTCCGGCGTTAGAGCTGGGAAGCGGTCCGGCGTTGGTGCTCGGCTGCGAAAGATACCTCGAATGCAGTCCGGCGTTGGAGCTCGGACGCAAGAGGACGCTGCCGCCTGGGAACAACTTCAAACCCAAGCTGTGGCGTAAAAATAACAAGGCATTGATAAAGGCCGGAAACTTAAAGGGGCTCCTCGGATACCCGACGTGTAGACTCGCCGAATGCATTTCGGCGATCCTCAAGATCGAAGATGAGAAGATTTGTTGAACCAGTTTTCAAGACCGTCTACCTAAGATGAAGAACAGTTTGGAAGAATCAAGGAGCGTCCTAACTTGAAGACCGATTCAGGGGGCTACTGACGGTGTCCTGGACTAGGGGGTACTCATCACATTGTCTCCCGATCAGTTGGATTGGGCCGAGGACCCCCATGGCCGTATACTCATGGGCCAGTTCGGGCAGCTGCCGCATACAAGGAAGATTCCACAAAGACTTGGCGATCAAGGCAAGGACTTCTCCCCACCGGCGTATTCGGCTAGGACTCTTGTTAACCTAGGCCTCTAGTGCATTATATAAACCAGGGCCAGGCTAGTTGATGGAATATACATCAACTCCATATACAACAATCATACCATAGGCTAGCTTCTAGGGTTTAGCCTCCTTGATCTCGTGGTAGATCTACTATTGTACTACCCATATCATCAATATTAATCAAGCAGGACGTAGGGTTTTACCTCCATCAAGAGGGCCCGAACCTGGGTAAAACATCGTGTTCCCTGCCTCTTGTTACCATCCGGCCTAGACGCACAGTTCGGGACCCACTACCCGAGGTCCGCCGGTTTTGACACCGACAATCATGAACATGTTTCACAATCTTGGGAGAGGATAAAATTAATGATACGTAATTGCCCTGCACATGGTTTGAATCTTTGGATGATTATACAAAACTTTTATGCTAGATTGAATTTTGCTTCTAGAAATCTTTTAGATTCGGCCGCGGGAGGCACTTTTATGGAAATCACTTTAGGATAAGCTACTAAACTCCTAGATAATATTATGGTTAATTATTCTCAATGGCACACTGAAAGAACTACTAAAAAAAGTGCATGCAATTGAAGAGATTAATGTTTTGAGTGGAAATATGGATGAACTTATGAAATTGTTTGCTAATAAGAGTGCTTCTACTGATCCTAATGATATGCCTTTGTCTACTTTGATTGAGAATAATAATGAATCTATGGATATGAATTTTGTTGGTAGGAACAATTTTGGTAATAACGCGTATAGAGGAAACTTTAATCCTAGGCCGTATCCTAGTAATTCCTCTAATAATTATGGTAATTCCTACAACAATTCTTATGGAAATTTTAATAATATGCCCTCTGAATTTGTGACTAGTGTTAAGGAGTTTATGAATTTGCAAAAGAATTTCAATGCTTTGCTTGAAGAAAAATTGTTTAAAGTTGATGAATTGGCTAGGAACGTTGATAGAATTTTTCTTGATGTTGATTCTTCGAAACTTAGATCTATTCCACCTAAGCATGATATCAATGAGTCTCTCAAATCCATGAGAATTTCCATTGATGAGTGCAAAAAAAGAACCGCTAGGATACCTGCTAAGAAAGATTGTTTTGTGAAAGCGTGTTCTTCTAGTTTCTATGAAAATAAAGATGAAGATCTAAAAGTTATTGATGTGTCCCCTATTAAATCTTTGTTTTGCAATATGAATCTTGATAATGATGGGACTGAATATGATCCACCTTTACCTAGAAGGCGTTCCAAAAATGCAGAGTCTTTAGATCTTGATGCTAAAATTGTTAAAAGTGGGATTGAAGAGGTCAAAACTTTAAATATCAATGGACCCACTATTTTGGATTTCAAGGAATTTAATTATGATAGTTTCTCTTTGATAGATTGTATTTCCTTGTTGCAATCCGTGCTAAATTCTCCTCATGCTTGTAGTCAAAATAAAGCTTTTACTAAACATATTATTGATGCTTTGATGCAATCTTATGAAGAAAAACTTGAGTTGGAAGTTTCCATCCCTAGAAAACTTTATGATGAGTGGGAACCTACAATAAAAATTAAAATTAAAGATCATGAGTGCTATGCTTTGTGTGATTTGGGTGCTAGTGTTTCCACGATTCCAAAGACTTTGTGTGATTTGCTAGGTTTCCGTGATTTTGATGATTTCTCTTTAAATTTGCACCTTGCGGATTCCACTATTAAGAAACCTATGGGAAGAATTAATGATGTTCTTATTGTTGCAAATAGGAATTATGTGCCCATATATTTTATTGTTCTTGATATAGATTGCAATCCTTCATGTCCTATTATTCTTGGTAGACCTTTCCTTAGAACGATTGGTGCAATTATTAATATGAAGGAAGGGAATATTAGATTCCAATTTCCGTTAAGGAAACGCATGGAACACTTACCTAGAAATAAAATAAAATTACCTTATGAATCTATTATGAGAGCCAATTATGGATTGCCAACCAAAGATGGTAATACCTAGATCTATCTTCGCTATTATGCCTAGCTAGGGGCGTTAAACGACAGCGCTTGTTGGGAGGCAACCCAATTTTAGTTTTATTACTTGCCTTTTGCTCCTGTTTAGTAATAAATAATTTATCTAGCCTCTGTTTTGGTTGTGTTTTTTGTGTTTGATTACTGTTTGTGCCAAGTAGAACCATTGGGAAGACTTGGGGAAAGTCTTTTTAATCTTGCTGTAAAAAACAGAAACTTTAGCGCTCACGAGAACTGCTGCCATTTTTATTTGGAAGGTGCTATTTAGTTAACTATTTTTGCAGATGATTAATAGATAAATTCCTCACGTACAGAAATTTATTTTAGAATTTTTGGGGTTCCAGAACTTGCGTTAGCTACAGATTACTACAGGCTGTTCTGTTTTTGACAGATTCTGTTTTTCGTGTATTGTTTGCTTATTTTGATGAATCTATGGCTAGTAAAATAGTTTATAAACCATAGAAAAGTTGGAATACAGTAGGTTTAACACCAATATAAATAAATAATGAGTTCATTACAGTACCTTGAAGTGGTGTTTTGTTTTCTCTCGCTAACGGAGCTCATGAGATTTTCTACTTTAAGTTTTGTGTTGTGAAGTTTTCAAGTTTTGGGTAAAAGATTTGATGGATTATGGAACAAGGAGTGGCAAGAGCCTATGATTGGGGATGCCCATGGAACCCCAATATAATCTAAGGACACCTAAAAGCCAAAGCTTGGGGATGCCCCGGAAGGCATCCCCTCTTTCGTCTACTTCCATCGGTAACTTTACTTGGCGCTATATTTTTATTCACCACATGATATGTGTTTTGCTTGATGCGTGTTGTATTATTTGAATCTTTGCTTGTTAGTTTTCCACAATCATCCTTTCTGTACACACCTTTTGATAGAGACTCACATGATTTGAAAGTTATTAGAATACTCTATGTGCTTCACTTATATCTTTTGAGCTATATAGTTTTTGCTCTAGTGCTTCACTTATATTTTTTTGAGCATGGTGGTGGATTTGTTTTATATAAACAATTGTTCTCTCATGCTTCACTTAGATTATTTTGGGAGTCCTACAAAACAGCGTGGTAATTTGCTTTAATTATGATAGGCATTCAAGATTAGTAAAAAAATTATTATGAGTGTGTTGAATACTATGAGAAGTTTGATACATGATAATTGTTTTGAGATATGGAGATGGTGATATGAGAGTCATGCTAGTTGAGTAGTTGTGAATTTGAGAAATACTTGTGTTGAAGTTTGTGATTCCCGTAGCATGCACGTATAGTGAACCGTTATGTGATGAAGTCAGAGCATGATGTATTTATTGATTGTCTTCCTTATGAGTGGCGGTCGGGGACGAGCGATGGTCTTTTCCTACCAATCTTGTCGGATTTCGGGTTCCGGCAGACCCTTGAGGTTCGAACACCGGGGTGCGCGCGGAGATCTCTCCCCTACCGATCTACGTCCAATCTCCTCGCATGATCTAAGCTGGCAACGACGAACAACACAAGGGACACGAGGTTTATACTGGTTCGGGCCACCGTTGTGGTGTAATACCATACTCTAGTGTGTGGTGTGGTGGATTGCCTCAGGGGCTGACGATGAACCGTACAAGGGAAGAACAGCCTCGCGAGAGGTGTTCTTGAGCTGGTGCGATGAACTTCTTGGGTGAGTTCAGTCGCCTCTCTCTCTCTCTGCTAGGGCTCTACCAGATCTCTAGATGTCCTCTACTCTGTGGTGGCTAGCTCTATTTATAGAGGCCCTGGGCCTCTCCCCAAATAATGAGTGGGAAGGGCGCCAACAACTGGCCGTTTTGAAGGGGAACATCTAGTACAAGTTATCCTGACCAAAGGTGGTCTTCGGCTGCCAAAAGCACTGGTGATGACGCCGTCTTGGGCTCCACGGTGACCTCCGTCCTGCCGCTCTGTTGGTCTTGGTCTCGTTGCACCAGAATGGTAACCTTTGCCCAATGCCTTGGCTTGTGCTTGCTCCCTTTGCACCAAAGGGGAAACAAGGACACTAAGCAGGCAGGCGCTCGCCTGGTCTCGATCGTCATGGCTTGCCTCACGGGCTCCTCGCGAGGTACCCCTGCCTTGATCTCTCCGCCTCCTCGCGAGCCTGCCTGATGAGGCTACCTCTGAGGAAGCTTTCTGTCGTCCGCCCCGCGAGGCTTGGCCCCTCGCGAGGATCTTGAGCTTGGGCTGATGAAGATGAGCCGCGCTGGGCCCCCACTTGAGCCACGCCGCAGGCCGCAGGCAGGCAAGTCTGGGGACCCCCGTTCCCAGAACGCCGACAAATCTATCCCCCTAGGAGCATGCGCGTAATACTTTGTTTTGATAACTAATAGATTTTTGCAATAAGTATGTGAGTTCTTTATGACTAATGTTGAGTCCATGGATTATACGCACTTTCTTCCTTCCACCATTGCTAGCCTCTCTAATACCGCACACTTTTCGCCGGTATCATACACCCACCATATACCTTCCTCAAAACAGCCACCATACCTACCTATTATGGCATTTCCATAGCCATTCTGAGATATATTGCCATGCAACTTTCCACCATTCCGTTTACTATGACTCGCTCCATCATTGTCATATTGCTTTGCATGATCATGTAGTTGACATTGTATTTGTGGCAAAGCCACCGTTCATAATTCTTTCACACATGTCACTCTTGATTCATTGCATATCCCGGTATACCGCCGGAGGCACTCACATAGAGTCATATTTTGTTCTAAGTATTGAGTTGTAAGTAAATAAAAGTGTGATGATCATCATTTTTAGAGCATTGTCCCAAGTGAGGAAAGGATGATGGAGACTATAATTCCCCCACAAGTCGGGATGAGACTCCGGACTAAAAAAAGAGGCCAAAAAAGGTCCAAATAAAAAAAATGAGAGAAAAAGAGAGAAGGGACAATGCTACTATCCTTTTACCACATTTGTGCTTCAAAGTAGCACCATAATCTTCATGATAGAGAGTCTCCTATGTTATCAATTTTGTATACTAGTGGGAATCTTTCATGATAGAACTTGGCTTGTATATTCCAATGATGGGCTTCCTCAAAATGCCCTAGGTCTTCGTGAGCAAGCGAGTTGGATGCACACCCACTTAGTTCCTTTTGTTGATCTTTCATATAATTATAGCTCTAGTGCATCCGTTGCATGGCAATCCCTACTCACTCACATTGATATCTATTAATGGGCATCTCCATAGCCCGTTGATACGCCCAGTTGATGTGAGACTATCTTCTTCTTTTTTGTCTTCTCAACAACCACCATTCTATTCCACATATGGTGCTATGTCCATGGCTCACACTCATGTATTGCGTGAAGATTGAAAAAGTTTGAGAACACCAAAAGTATGAAACTATTATTTGGCTTATTATTGGGGTTGTGCATGATTTAAATACTTTGTGTGGTGAAGATAGAGCATAGCCAGACTATATGATTTTGTAGGGATAACTTTATTTGGCCATGTTATTTTGAGAAGACATAATTGCTTAGTTAGTATGCTTGAAGTATTATTATTTTTATGTCAATATTAAACTTTTGTCTTGAATCTTTCAGATCTGAATATTCATACCACAATTAAGATAATTACATTGAAATTATGCCAAGTAGCATTCCACATCAAAAATTCTATTTTTTTTATCATTTACCTACTCGAGGACGAGCAGGAATTAAGCTTGGGCATGCTTGATACGTCTCCAATGTATCTATAATTTTTTATTGTTCCATGCTATATTATATTCTGTTTTGGACGTTATTGGGCTTTATTATACATTTTTATATTATTTTTGGGACTAACCTATTAACCGGAGGCCCAACCCAGAATTGTTGTTTTTTGCCTATTTCAGAGTTTCGCAGAAAAATAATATCAAACGGAGTCCAAACGGAATGAAACCTTCGGGAACGTGATTTTCGGAACGAACATGATCTAGAGGACTTGGACCCTATGTCAAGACATCAACCAGGAAGGCACGAGGTAGGGGGGCGCGCCTACCCCCGCTAGGCGCGTCCTCCACCCTCATGGGGCCCATGTTGCTCCACCGACATACTTCTTCCTCCTATATATACCTACGTACCGCCAAACTACCAGATACGGAGCCAAAACCCTAATTCCACCGCCGCAACCTTCTGTACCCATGAGATCCCATCTTGGGGCCTTTTCCAGAGCTCCGCCGGAGGGGGCATCGATCATGGAGGGCTTCTACATCAACACCATAGCCTCTCCCATGATGTGTGAGTAGTTTACTTCAGACCTTCGGGTCCATAGTTATTAGCTAGATGGCTTCTTCTCTCTTTTTGGATCTCAATACAATGTTCTCCCCCTCTCTTGTGGAGATCTATTCGATGTAATATTCTTTTGCGGTGTGTTTGTTGAGATCGATGAATTGTGGGTTTATGATCAAGTTTATCTATGAACAATATTTGAATCTTCTCTGAATTATTTTATGTATGATTGGTTATCTTTGCAAGTCTCTTCGAATTATTAGTTTGGTTTGGCCTACTAGATTGATCTTTCTTGCAATGGGAGAAGTGCTTAGCTTTGGGTTCAATCTTGCGGTGTCCTTTCTTAGTGACAGTAGGGGCAGCAAGGCACGTATTGTATTGTTGCCATCGAGGATAACAAGATGGGGTTTATATCATATTGCATGAGTTTATCCCTCTACATCATGTCATCTTACTTAAAGCGTTACTCTGTTCTTTTGAACTTAATACTCTAGATGCATGCTGGATAGCGGTCGATGTGTGGAGTAATAGTAGTAGATGCAAGCAGGAGTCGGTCTACTTGTCTCGGACGTGATGCCTATATACATGATCATACCTAGATATTCTCATAACTATGCTCAATTCTGTCAATAGCTCAACAATAATTTGTTTACCCACCATAATACTTATGCTCTCGAGAGAAGCCACTAGTGAAACCTATGGCCCCCGGGTCTATTTTCCATCATATTAATGTCCATCAACAAGCTATTTCTTTTGCCATTTTTATTTTGCTTTATTTACTTTGCATCTTTATCATAAAAATACCAAAAATATTATCTTATCATATCTATCAGATCTCACTTTCGTAATTGACCATGAAGGGATTGACAACCCCTTTATTGCGTTGGTTGCGAGGATTTTATTTGTTTGTGTAGGTGGGAGGGACTCGTGCGTGGCCTCCTACTGGATTGATACCTTGGTTCTCAAAAACTGAGGGAAATACTTACGCTACTTTGCTGCATCACCCTTTCCCCTTCAAGGGAAAACCAACGCAATGCTCAAGAGGTAGCAGACACCATATGAACTGTGATTTAGCAAGAAACCTATGGTGTCATTTCTTAAAGTTTGGGGCTATGATTCTTATGTGAAAAAGTTTAAACCTGATAAGCTCGAACCCAAATCGGAGAAATACGTCTTCATAGGACAACCAAAAGAAACTGTTGGGTACACCTTCTATCACAGATCCGAAGGCAAGATATTCGTTGCTAAGAATGGATCCTTTCTAGAGAAGAAGTTTCTCTCGAAAGAAGTGATTGGGAGGAATGTAAAACTTGATGAGTTATTTGTACCTTCTCCCGAATTAGAAAGTAGTTCATCACACAACTCAGTTCTAGTGATTCCTACACCAATTAGTGAGGAAGTTAATGATGATGATCATGAAACTTCAGATCAAGTTACTACCGAACCTCGTAGGTCAACCAAAATACGTTCCGCACCAGAGTGGTACGGTAATCCTATTCTGGAGGTCATGTTACTTGACCATGACGAACCTACAAACTATGAGGAAGCGATGATGAGCCCAGATTCCGCGAAATGGCTTGAAGCCAGGAAATCTGAGATGAGATCCATGTATTAGAACAAAGTATGGACTTTGATTGACTTGCCCGTTGATCGGTGAGCCATTAAGAATAAATGGATTTTCAAGAGGAAGACGGACACTGATAGTAGTGTTACTATCTACAAAGCTCGAATTGTCGCAAAAGGTTTTTGACAAGTTCAAGATGTTGACTACGATGAGATTTTCTAACTCGTAGCGATGCTTAAGTCTGTCCGAATCATGTTAGCAATTGCCACATTTTATGAAATCTGGCAAATGAATGTCAAAATTGTATTCCTTAATGGATTTCTTAAAGAAGAGTTGTATATGATGCAACAAGAAGGTTTTGTCAATCCTAAAGGTGCTAACAAAGTGTGCAAGCTCCAGTGATCCATCTATGGACTGGTGTAAGCATCTCGGAGTTGGAATATATACTTTGATAAAGTGATCAAAGCATATGGTTTTATACAGACTTGCGGTGAAGCCTGTATTTACAAGAAAGTGAGTGGGAGCACTACAACATTTCTGATAAGTATATGTGAATGACATATTGTTGATCGGAAATAATGTAGAATTTTCTGGAAAGCATAAAGGAGTGTTTGAAAAGAGTTTTAAAAAAAAGACCTCGATGAAGCTACTTACATATTGAGCATCAAGATCTATAGAGATAGATCAAGACGCTTGATATATTTTCAATGAGTACATACATTGACGAGACTTTGAAGTAGTTCAAAATGGAAAAGTCAAAGAAGGAGTTCTTGCCTGTGTTGTAAGGTGTGAAGTTGAGTAAAGACTCAAAACCCGACCACGGCAGAAAATAGAAAGAGAACATTCCCTATGCCTCAGTCATAGGTTCTATAAAGTATGCTATGTTGTGTACCAGACCTATTGTGTACCTCACCATAAGTTTGGCAAGAGGGTACAATAGTGATCCAGGAGTGGATCACTTGACAGCAGTCAAAAATATCCTTAGTGGAATAAGGAAATGTTTCTCGATTATGGAGGTGACAAAGAGTTCGTCGTAAAGCGTTACGTCGATGCAAGCTTTGACACCGATTTGGATGACTCTAAGTCTCGATCTAGATACATATCGAAAGTGGGAGAAATTAGCTAGAGTAGCTCCGTGCAACGCATTGTAGACATAGAACATTTGCAAAATACATACGGCTCTGAATGTGGCAGACCCGTTGACTAAATTTCTCTCAGAAGCAAAACATGGTCACTCTTTGGGTGTTAATCACATAGCGATGTGAACTAGATTATTGACTCTAGTAGACCCTTTGGGTGTTAGTCACATGGAGATGTGAACTAATCACATAAAGATGTGAACTATTGGTGTTAAATCACATGACAATGTGAACTAGATTATTGACTCTACTGCAAGTGTGAGACTGAAGGAAATATGCCCTAGAGGCAATAATAAAGTTGTTATTTATATTTCCTTATATCATGATAAATGTTTATTATTCATGCTAGAATTGTATTAACCGGAAACTTAGTACATGTGTGAATACATAGACAAACAGAATGTCACTAGTATGCCTCTACTTGACTAGCTCGTTGAATCAATGATGGTTATGTTTCCTAACCATAGACATGAGTTGTCATTTGATTAACGAGATCACATCATTAGAGAATGATGTGATTGACTTGACCCAACTGTTAGCTTAGCACGATGATCGTTTAGTTTGTTACTATTGCTTTCTTCATAACTTATACATGTTCCTCTGACTATGAGATTATGCAACTCCTGAATATCGGAGGAACACCTTGTGTGCTATCAAACGTCACAACGTAACTGGGTGATTATAAAGATGCTCTACAGGTGTCTCCGGTGGTGTTTGTTGAGTTGGCATAGATCGAGATTAGGATTTGTCACTCCGTGTATCGGAGATGTATCTCTGGGCCCTCTCGGTAATGCACATCACTATAAGCCTTGCAAGCAATGTGACTAATGAGTTAATTACGGGATGTTGCATTATAGAACAAGTAAAGAGACTTGCCGGTTGCTACCTCTTGAGCACTGCGTTGGTTTTCCCTTGAAGAGGAAAGGGTGATGTAGCAAAGTAGCGTAAGTATTTCCCTCAGTTTTTGAGAAGCAAGGTATCAATCCAGTAGGAGATCACGCTCGAGTCCCACGCACCTACACAAACAAATAAGAACCTCGCAACCAACGCGATAAAGGGGTTGTCAATCCCTTCATGGTCACTTACGAGAGTGAGATCTGATAGATATGATAAGATAATATTTTGGGTATTTTTATGATAAAGAGAAATAAAAGATGCAAAGTAAAATAAACGGCATGATGTAGAGGGATAAACTCATGCAATATGATATAAACCCCATCTTTTTATCCTCGATGGCAACAATACAATACGTGTCGTTTCCCTTTCTGTCACTGGGATCGACCACCATAAGATTGAACCCAAAGATAAGCACTTCTCCCATTGCAAGAAAGATCAATCTAGTAGGCCAAACAAAACTGATAATTCAAACAGACTTGCAAAGATAAACCAATTATACATAAAATAATTCAGAGGAGAATCAAATATTGTTCATAGATAATCTGGATCATAAACCCACAATTAATCGGATCTCGACAAACACACCGCAAAAGAAGATTACATCGAATAGATCTCCAAGAAGATCGAGGAGAACTTTGTATTGAGATCCAAAGAGAGAGAAGAAGCCATCTAGCTAATAACTATGGACCCGTAGGTCTGAAATAAACTACTCACATATCACTGGAGAGGCCATGGAGTTGATGTAGAGGCCCTCTATGATCAATGCCCCCTCCGGTGGAGCTCCGGAAAAGGCCCCAAGATGGGATCTCTCGGGTACAGAAGGTTGCGGCGGTGGAATTAGGTTTTCGTGGTGCTCCTGGGTGTTTGGGGGGGGGGTACGTGGATATATATAGGAGGAAGAGGTACGTCGGTGGAGCAACGGAGGTCCCACAAGGGTGGAGGGCGTGCCCAGGGGGGTAGGCGCGCCCCCCTGCCTCGTGCCTCCCTCCCTTGTTTCTTGACGGCCACTTCAAGTCTCCTGGATTACGTTTTTTGAGAAAATCACGTTCCCGGAGGTTTCATTCCGTTTGGACTCCGTTTGATATTCCTTTTCTTCGAAACCCTAAAATAGGCAAAAAAAACAACATTTTGGGCTAGGCCTCTGATTAGTAGGTTAGTCCCAAAAATTATATAAAAGTATAAAATAAAGCCCATTAACATCCAAAATAGATAATATAATAGCATGGAGCAATCAAAAATTATAGATACGTTGGAGACGTATCAAGCATCCCCAAGCTTAATTCCTGCTCGTCCTCGAGTAGGTAAATGATAAAAGAAGAATTTTTGATGTGGAATGCTTTCTAACATATTTCTCAATGTAATTTTTCTTTATTGTGGCATGAATGTTCAGATCCATAAGATTCAAGATAAAAGTTTAATATTGACATAAAAATAATAACACTTGAAGCATACTAACTAAGCAATCATGTCTTCTCAAAATAACATGGCCAAAGAAAGTTATCCCTACAAAATCATATAGTCTGGCTATGCTCTATCTTCACCACACAAAATATTTAAATCATGCACAACCCCGATGACAAGCCAAGCAATTGTTTCGTACTTTTGATGTTCTCAAACTTTTTCAATCTTCACGCAATATATGAGCGTGAGCCATGGATATAGCACTATATGGTGGAATAGAATGGTGGTTGTGGAGAAGACAAAAAAGGAGAAGATAGTCTCACATCGACTAGGCGTATCAACGGGCTATGGAGATGCCCATTAATAGATATCAATGTGAGTGAGTAGGGATTGCCATGCAACGGATGCACTAGAGCTATAAGTATATGAAAGCTCAAAAAGAAACTTAGTGGGTGTGCATCCAACTTGCTTGCTCACGAAGACCTAGGGCAATTTGAGGAAGCCCACCATTGGAATATACAAGCCAAGTTCTATAAAAAATTCCCACTAGTATATGAAAGTGATATCATAGGAGACTCTCTATCATGAAGATCATGGTGCTACTTTGAAGCACAAGTGTGGAAAAAGGGTAGTAACATTGCCCTTCTCTCTTTTTCTCTCATTTTTTTCTTTGGGACTTCTTTCTTTTTTCTTTTCTTTTTGGCCTCTTTTCCTTTTTTTTATTTTTCGCCCGGAGTCTCATCGCGACTTGTGGGGGAATCATAGTCTCCATCATCCTTTCCTCACTGGGACAATGCTCTAATAATGATGATCATCACACTTTATTTACTTACAACTCAAAAATTACAACTCGATACTTAGAACAAGATATGACTCTATGTGAATGACTCTGGCGGTATACCGGGATGTGCAATGATGCATGAGTGACATGTATGAAAATTATGAACGGTGGCTTTGCCACAAATACGATGTCAACTACATGATCATGCAAGCAATATGACGATGATGAAGCGTGTCATAATAACAGAATGATGGAAAGTTGCATGGCAATATATCTCGGAATGGCTATGGAAATGCCATAATAGGTAGGTATGGTGGCTGTTTCGAGGAAGGTATATGGTGGGTTTATGGTATCGGCGAAAGTTGCGCGATACTAGAGAGGCTAGCAATGGTGGAAGGGTGAGAGTGCGTATAATCCATGGATTCAACATTAGTCATAAAGAACTCACATACTTATTGCAAAATTCTACAAGTTATCAAAGCAAAGTATTACGCGCATGCTCCTAGGGGGATAGATTGGTAGGAAAAGACCATCGCTCGTCCCCGACCGCCACTCATAAGGAACACAATCAATAAATAAATCATGCTCCAACTTCATCACATAACGGTTCACTATACGTGGATGCTACGGGAATCACAAACTTTAACACAAGTATTTCTCAAATTCACAACTACTCAACTAGCATGACTCTAATATCACCATCTCCATATCTCAAAACAATTATCAAGTATCAAACTTCTCATAGTATTCAATGCACTTGTATGAAAGTTTTTTTATTGCCATATTGTTCTAAAGGACTCTCAAAATAATATAAGTGAAGCATGAAAGAACAATAGTTTCTATAAAACATAACCACCACCATGCTCTAAAAGATATATGTGAAGCACTAGAGCAAAAACTATATAGTTCAAAAGATATAAGTGAAGCACATAGAGTATTCTAATAAATTCCCAATCATGTGAGTCTCTCTCAAAAGGTGTGTACAGCAAGGATGATTGTGGTAAACTAAAAAGCAAAGACTCAAATCATACAAGACGCTCCAAGCAAAACACATATCATGTGGTGAATAAAAATATAGCTCCAAGTAAAGTTACCGATAGACGAAGACGAAAGAGGGGATGCCTTCCGGGGCATCCCCAAGCTTAGGCTTTTTGGTATCCTTGAATTTTACCTTGGGGTGCCATGGTAATCCCCAAGCTCAGGCCCTTGACACTCCTTGTTCCATAATCCATCAAATCTTTACACAAAACTTGAAAACTTCACAACACAAAACTCAAGATAGGAAATCTCGTGAGCTCCGTTAGCGAAAGAAAACAAAACACCACTTCAAGCTACTGTAATGAATTCATTCTTGATTTATATTTGTGTTAAACCTACAGTATTCCAACTTCTCTATGGTTTATAAACTCTTTTACTAGCCATAGATTCATCAAAATAAGCAAACAACATACGAAAAACAGAGTCTGTAGTAATCTGTAGCTAACGCAAACTTCTGGAACCTCAAAAATTCTAAAATAAATTTCTGGACGTGAGTAATTTATCTATTAATCATCTTCAAAAATAATTAACTAAATATCACTTTCCAAATAAAAATGGCAGCAATTCTCGTGAGTGCTAACGTTTCTGTTTTTACAGCAAGATCAAAACGACCTCCCCCAAGTCTTCCCAACGGCTCTACTTGGCACAAACACTAATTAAACACAAAAAACACCTCCAAAATAGAGTCTGGATAAATTATTTATTACTAAACAGGAGCAAAAAGCAATAAATAAAAATAAAATTGGGTTGCCTCCCAACAAGCGCTATCGTTTAACGCCCCTAGCTAGGCATAAAAGCAAGGATAGATCTAGGTATTGCCATATTTGGTCTTAGGGAAGAAAAGAGCAAATTTATTATCTATGGAATTAATCTTTCTATTTTGATAAAGCACATGGTTGTTAATGGTAGAAGAAAGATTAAGCATTTTACTGAAATTCGCATCTAAGCTAGCTTTCATCTCTTTGATAGATTCGTTTTGGTAGGAGAGCAAAAGAGATGTGGATTCAACCTTCTCATTCATGGGGTGCTGAAATATGGTTTTCATCTTTTCATAAGTATCTACGGCATGCCCTTCAAGAAAACCTTGTTCAAAAATAGAATCTAAGACACGCTTAAACGAAGAAGGTAGGGCAAGATTGTAACGCCCTCGATGCGGCTATATCTCCCATGTGTCGAAGCACGACTTAGAGGCATAACCGCATTGAAAGCAATGTCGCAAGTGAGGTAATCTTCGCAAACAACCCATGTAATACATAAGGGAAACAGATACATAGTTGGCTTACAATCGCCACTTCACACAATTACATGAATAAAGAATTACATCAACCAGTTACAATCAAGGCCCGACTATGGAGCCAAAATAAAAGAAGACTACCCCAAATGCTACACAGATCCCCGATCGACCCCAACTGGGCTCCACTACTGATCGACTAGAACGAAACAACATAAAGGACAAGATCTTCATTGAGCTCCTCCTTGAGCCTGGTTGCATCACCTGCACGGTTCAACGACACCTGCAAACTAGTTTTGGAAGTAACTGTGAGTCTGTGAGTCACAGGGACTCAGCAATCTCACACCCTCGCGGTCAAGACTATTTAAGCTTATAGGAAAGGTAAAAGGTATGAGGTGGAGCTGCAGCAAGCGACTAGCATATATGGTGGCTAACCTACTCGCAAAAGAGAGTGAGAAGAGAAGGAAAAAGCACGGTCGAACAACTATGATCAAGAAGTGATCCTAGAACAACCTACGTCAAGCATAACTCCAACGCCGTGTTCACTTCCCGGACTCCGCCGAGAAGAGACCATCACGGCTACACATGCGGTTGATGTATTTTAATTAAAGTCATCTTCAGGTTTTCTACAACCAGACATTAACAAATTCCCATCTTCCCATAACCGCGGGCACGGCTTTCGAAAGTTCAAAACCCTACAGGGGTGTCCCAACTTAGCCCATCACAAGCTCTCCCGGTCAACGAAGGATATTCCTTCTAGAGGGAAGACCCGATCAGGCTCGGAATCCCGGTTACAAGACATCCTCGACAATGGTAAAACAAGTCCAGCAAGACCACCCGCTGTGCCGACAATCCCGATAGGAGCTGCACATATCTCGTTCTCAGGGCACACCGGATAAGCTAAGTGTACGGGAGCCAACGTAACCCAAGTTGCCAAGGGACGGCCCCGCACGGTGCTCTGGGTTGGGCCAACACTTAGACAAGCACTGGCCTGGGGGTTTAAAATAAAGATGACCCTTGGGCTGGCCTAACCCAAGGGAAAAAGAGGCTAGGTGGCGAATGGTAAAACCAAGGTTGGGCCTTGCTGGAGAAGTTTTATTCAAAGCGAACTGTCAAGGGGTTCCCATTATAACCCAACCACGTAAGGAACGCAAAATCTGGGAACATAACACCGATATGACGGAAACTAGGGCGGCAAGAGTGGAACAAAACACCAGGAATAAGGCCGAGCCTTCCACCCTTTACCAAGTATATAGATGCATTAATTAAATAAGAGATATTGTGATATCCCAACAAGTAAACATGTTCCAACAAGGAACAACATCTCCATGTTCCAACAAGGAACAAACTTCAATCTTCACCTGCAACTAACAATGCTATAAGAGAGGCTGAGCAAAGCGGTAACATAGCCAAACAATGATTTCCTAGGATAAGGTGGGTTTGAGGCTTGGTTCAACAATATGGGAGGCATGATAAGCAAGTGGTAGGTATCGCAGCATAGGCATAGCAAAAGAGCGAGCAACTAGCAAGCAAAGATAGAAGTGATTTCGAGGGTATGATCATCTTGCCTGAAATCCTACAAGGAAGAAGAACGAGTCCATGAAGAAGACAAACGGACGTAGTCGAACGGGTCCTCACAAACACGACGTTACCGGAACCAACCCGAAGAAGCAACACCGGAAAGAAGCACACAACATAGTAAACAAACCACACATGAACATGGTATGATTGTTGGGTTTCGTAGTAATTTCAAAAAATTTCCTACGTACACGCAAGATCATGTGATGCATAGCAACGAGGGGAGAGTATTGTCTACGTACCCAACGCAGACCGACTGCGGAAGCGATGACACGACGTAGAGGAAGTAGTTGTACGTCTTCTCGATCCAACCGATCAAGCACCGAAACTACGGCACCTCCGTGTTCGAGCACACGTTCAACTCGATGACGATCCCCGGACTCCGATCCAGCAAAGTGTCGGGGAAGAGTTCCGTCAGCACGACGGCGTGGTGACGATCTTGATGAACTACAGCAGCAGGGCTTCGCCTAAACTCTGCTACAGTATTATCGAGGTATATGGTGGCAGGGGGCACCGCACACGGCTAAGGAATAGATCACGTGGATCAACTTGTTGTCCCTTTGGTGCTAGCCCTGCCCCTCTATTTATATGTTGAGCCCCGGGGTCGAAACTTGGAGCAAAAGCCTCCTCAAAATCGGTTTTGCCCGAAAGGCAAGAGTCCCACTCGGACTCCAGGACCAAACGCCACAATCCTTGGCGTCTGGCCCAGACGCCATGGGCCTCAGCGTCTGGCCCAGGGCCAGACGCCAGGGTCTCCGGCGTTTGGCCCCCTGGCCTCCGCAAAACTCCTTTTGCACCGACTTAAAGCCTCATGGGCTTGACCCCTTGGCCTAACCATATCATCCAATATATGAATCTTTACGTCTCGACCATTTCGAGACTCCTCGTCATGTCCCCGATCTCATCCGGGACTCCGAACTCCTTCGGTACATCAAAACATGTAAACTCATAATATAACTGTCATCGTAACCTTAAGCGTGCGGACCCTACGGGTTCGAGAACAATGTAGACATGACCGAGACACGTCTCCGGTCAATAACCAATAGCGGGACCTGGATGCCCATATTGGCTCCTACATATTCTACGAAGATCTTTATCGGTCAGACCGCATAACAACATATGTTGTTCCCTTTGTCATCGGTATGTTACTTGCCCGAGATTCGATCGTCGGTATCCAATACCTAGTTCAATCTCGTTACCGGCAAGTCTCTTTACTCGTTCCGTAATACATCATCTCACAACTAACATATTAGTTGTAATGCTTGCAAGGCTTATGTGATGTGTATTACCGAGAGGGCCCAGAGATACCTCTCCGACAATCGGAGTGACAAATCCTAATCTCGAAATACGCCAACCCAACATCGACCATTGGAGACACCTGTAGTACTCCTTTATAATCACCCAGTTACGTTGTGACGTTTGGTAGTACCCAAAGTGTTCCTCCGGTAAACGGGAGTTGCATAATCTCATAGTCATAGGAACATGTATAAGTTATGAAGAAAGCAATAGCAACATACTAAACGATCGGGTGCTAAGCTAATGGAATGGGTCATGTCAATCAGATCATTCAACTAATGATGTGACCTCGTTAATCAAATAACAACTCATTGTTCATGGTTAGGAAACATAACCATCTTTGATTAACGAGCTAGTCAAGTAGAGGCATACTAGTGACACTTTGTTTGTCTATATATTCACACATGTATTATGTTTCCGGTAAATACAATTCTAGCATGAATAATAAACATTTATCATGAAATAAGGAAATAAATAATAACTTTATTATTGCCTCTAGGGCATATTTCCTTCAGTCTCCCACTTGCACTAGAGTCAATAATCTAGTTCACATCGCCATGTGATTTAACACCAATATTCATATTTGTATATGATTAACACCCATAGTTCACATCGTCATGTGACCAACACCCAAAGGGTTTACTAGAGTCAATAATCTAGTTCACATCGCTTATGTGATTAACACCCAAAGAGTACTAAGGTGTGATCATGTTTTGCTCGTGAGAGAAGCTTAGTCAACGGGTCTGTCACATTCAGAGCCGTATGTATTTTGCAAATATTCTATGTCTACAATGCTCTGTACGGAGCTACTCTAGCTAATCGCTCCCACTTTCAATATGTATCCAGATTGAGACTTAGAGTCATCTGGATCAGTGTAAAAGTTTGCACTGATGTAACTTTTACAACAAACTCTTTTATCACCTCCATAATCGAGAAACATCTCCTTAGTCCTTACTAAGGATATTCTTGACCAATGTCCAGTGATCTACTCCTAGATCACTATTGTACTCCCTTGCCAAATACAGAGCAAGGTATACAATAGGTCTGGTACAAAGCATAGCATACTTTATAGAACCTATGACTGAGGCATAGGGAATGACTTTTCATTCTCTTTCTATTTTCTGCTGTGGTCGGGATTTGAGTCTTACTCAATTTCATACCTTTGCAACACAGGCAAGAACTCTTTCTTTAACTGTTCCATTTTGAACTATTTCAAAATCTTGCCAAGGTATGTACTCATTGAAAATCTTATCAAGCGTCTTGATCTATCTCAATAGATCTTGATGCTCAATATATAAGTAGCTTTTTACTGAGGTCTTTTCCTTTTAAAGAACTCCTTTAAAACACTCCTTTATGCTTTGCAGAAAAATTCTACATCATTTCTGATCAACAATATGTCACTCACATATACTAATCAGAAAGGCTGTAGTGCTCCCACTCACTTTATTGTAAATACAGGCTTCATCGTAAGTCCATATAAAACTATATGCTTTGATCAACTTATCAAAGCGTATATTCCAACTCCGAGATGCTTGCACCAGTCCATAGATGGATCGCTGGAGCTTGCACATTTTGTTAGCACCTTTAGGATTGACAAAACCTTCTGGTTGCATCATATACAACTCTTCTTTAATAAATCCATTAAGGAATGCAGTTTTGACATCCATTTGCCAGATTTCATAAAATGTGGCAATTGCTAACATGATTCAGATAGACTTAAGCATCGATACGAGTGAGAAAACCTCATCGTATTCAACACCTTGAACTTGTTGAAAAACTTTTGCAACAAGTCGAGCTTGGTAGATAGTAACACTACTATCAGTGTCCGTCTTCCTCTTGAAGATCCATTTATTTAACATGGCTTTGCTGATCATCGAGCAAGTCAATCAAAGTCCATACTTTGTTGTCATACATGGATCATATCTCAGATTTTATGGCCTCAAGCCATCTCGCGGAATCTGGGCTCATCATCGCTTCCTCATAGTTCGTAGGTTCATCATGGTCTAGTAACATGACTTCCAGAACATGATTACTACACCACTCAGGTGCAGATCTTACTCTGGAAGACCTACGAGGTTCTGTAGTAACTTGATCTGAAGTTTTATGATCAATATCATTAGCTTCCTCACTAATTGGTGTATTTGTCACAGGAACTGATTTCTGTGATGAACTACTTTCCAATAAGGGAGCAGGTACAGTTACCTCATCAAGTTCTACTTTCCTCCCACTCACTTCTTTCGAGAGAAACTCCTTCTCCAGAAAGGATCCATTTTTAGCAACGAATATCTTGCCTCCGGATCTGTGATAGAAGGTGTACACAACAATTTCCTTTGGGTATTCTATGAAGACGCACTTCTCCGATTTGGGTTCGAGCTTATCAGGATGAAACTTTTCCACATAAGCATCACAGCCCCAAACTTTAAGAAACGACAACTTGGGTTTCTTGCTAAACCACAGTTCATATAGTGTCGTCTCAACGGATTTAGATGGTGCCCTTTTAACGTGAATGCAGCTGTCTCTAATGCATAAC
Organism: Triticum aestivum; assembly: GCF_018294505.1. Lineage (NCBI taxonomy): Eukaryota > Viridiplantae > Streptophyta > Magnoliopsida > Poales > Poaceae > Triticum > Triticum aestivum. Next base: position 494,300,616 of record NC_057806.1, read on the forward strand.
CCCAAAACGACAATGGTAAATCAATAAGAGACATCATAGATCGCACCATATCCAATAAAGTGCGGTTACGACGTTCGGACACACCATAACATTGTGGTGTTCCAGGTGGCGTGAGCTATGAAACTATTCCACATTGTTTTAATTGAAGACCAAACTCGTAACTCAAATATTCGTCTCCGTGATCAGATCGCAGAAACTTTATTTTCTTGTTACGATGATTTTTCCACTTCACTCTGAAATTCTTTGAACCTTTCAATTATTTCAGACTTATGTTTCATCAAGTAGATATCCCCATATCTGCTCAAATCATCTTGTGAAGGTCAGAAAATAATGATACCTGCTGTAAGCCTTTCATCGGACCACATACATCGGTATGTATGATTTCCAACAAATCTGTTGCTTGCTTCATTGTTCCGGAGAACGGCGTTTTAGTCATCTTGCCCATAAGGCATGGTTCGCAAGCATCAAGTGATTCATAATCAAGTGATTCCAAAATCCCATCAGCATGGAGTTTCTTCATGCGCTTTACACCAATATGACCCAAACGGCAGTGCCATAAATAAGTTGCACTATCATTATTAACTTTACATCTTTTGGTTTCAATATTATGAATATGTGTATCACTAAGATCGAGATCCAATGAACTATTTTCATTGGGTGTGTAACCATATAAAGTTTTATTCATGTAAACAAAACAACAATTTATTCTTTTACTTAAATGAATAACCGCATTACAATAAACATGATCAAATCATATTCATGCTCAACGCAAACACCAAATAACACTTATTTAGTTTCAACACTAATCCCGAAATTATAGGGAGTGTGCGATGATGATCATATCAATCTTGGAACCACTTCCAACACACATCGTTACTTCACCCTTAACTAGTCTCTGTTTATTCTGCAACTCCCGTTTCGAGTTACTAATCTTAGCAACTGAACTAGTATCAAATACTTAGGGTTTGCTATAAACACTAGTAAAGTACACATCAATAACATGTATATCAAATATACTTATGTTCACTTTGCCATCCTTCTTATCCGTCAATCACTTGGGGTGATTCCGTTTTCGATGACCAGTCCCTTTGCAGTAGAAGCACTTAGTCTCAGGCTTAGGACCAGACTTGGGCTTCTTCACTTGAGCAGCAACTTGCTTGCCGTTCTTCTTGAAGTTCCCCTTCTTCCCTTTGCCCTTTTCTTGAAACTAGTGGTCTTATCAACCATCAACACTTGATGTTTTTCTTGATTTCTACCTTCATTGATTTCATCATCACGAAGAGCTTGGGAGTTGTTTCCGTTATCCCTTGCATATTATAGTTCATCACGAAGTTCTACTAACTTGGTGATGGTGACTAGAGAATTCTGTCAATCACTATCTTATCTGGAAGATTAACTCCCACTTGATTCAAGCGATTGTAGTACCCAGACAATCTGAGCACATGCTCACTAGTTGAGCGATTCTCCTCCATCTTTTAGCTATAGAACTTGTTGGAGACTTCATATCTCACAACTCGGGTATTTGCTTGAAATATTAACTTCAACTCCTGGAACATCTCATATGGTCCATGACATTCAAAATGTCTTTGAAGTCCCGATTCTAAGTCGTTAAGCATGGTGCACTTAAACTATCAAGTAGTCATCATATTGAGCTAGCTAAACGTTCATAACGTTTGCATCTGCTCCTGTAATAGGTCTGTCACCTAGCGGTGCATCAAGGACATAATTCTTCTGTGCAGCAATGAGGATAATCCTCAGATCACGGATCCAATCCGCATCATTGCTACTAACATCTTTCAACACAATTTTCTCTAGGAACATATCAAAATAAACACAGGGAAGCAACAACGCGAGCTATTGATCTATAATTTGCAAAATACTACCAGGACTAAGTTCATGATAAATTTAAGTTCAATTAATCATATTACTTAAGAACTCCCACTTAGACAGACATCCCTCTAATCCTCTAAGTGATCACGTGATCCAAATCAACTAAACCATGTCCGATCATCACGTGAGATGGAGTAGTTTTCAATGGTGAACATCGTTATGTTGATCATATCTACTATATGATTCACGCTCGACCTTTCGGTCTCCGTGTTCCGAGGCCATATCTGTATATGCTAGGCTCGTCAAGTTTAACCTGAGTATTCTGCGTGCGCAACTGTTTTGCACCCGTTGTATTTGAACGTAGAGCCTATCACACCCGATCATCACGTGGTGTCTCAGCACGAAGAACTTTCGCAACGGTGCATACTCAGGGAGAACACTTCTTGATAATTTAGTGAGAGATCATCTTATAATGCTACCGTCAATCAAAGCAAGATAAGATGCATAAAAAGATAAACATCACATGCAATCAATATAAGTGATATGATATGGCCATCATCATCTTGTGCTTGTGATCTCCATCTCCGAAGCACCGTCATGATCACCATCGTCACCGGCGCGACACCTTGATCTCCATCGTAGCATCGTTGTCGTCTCGCCAATCTTATGCTTCCACGACTATCACTACCGTTTAGTAATAAAGTAAAGCATTACATCGCGATTGCATTGCATACAATAAAGCGACAACCATATGGCTCCTGCCAGTTGCCGATAACTTGGTTACAAAACATGATCATCTCATACAATAAAATTCAGCATCATGCCTTGACCATATCACATCACAACATGCCCTGCAAAAACAAGTTAGACGTCCTCTACTTTGTTGTTGCATGTTTTACGTGGCTGCTACGGGCTTAAGTAAGAACCAATCTCACCTACGCATCAAAACCACAACGATAGTTTGTCAAATAGACTCCATTTTAACCTTCTCAAGGACCGGGCGTAGCCATACTCGGTTTAACTAAAGTTGGAGAGACAGTCGCCCGCAAGCCATCTATGTGCAAAGCACGTCGAGGGAACCGGTCTCGCGTAAGCGTACGCGTAAGGTTGGTCCGGGTCGTCTCGTCCAACAATACCGCCGAACCAAAGTATGACATGCTGGTAGGCAGTATGACTTGTATCGTCCACAACTCACTTGTGTTCTACTCGTGCATATAACATCAACATAAATAACCTAGGCTCGGATGCCACTGTTGGGTTTCGTAGTAATTTCAAAAAATTTCCTACGTACACGCAAGATCATGTGATGCATAGCAACGAGGGGAGAGTATTGTCTACGTACCCAACGCAGACCGACTGCGGAAGCGATGACACGACGTAGAGGAAGTAGTTGTACGTCTTCTTGATCCAACCGATCAAGCACCGAAACTACGGCACCTCCGTGTTCGAGCACACGTTCAGCTCGATGACGATCCCCAGACTCCGATCCAGCAAAGTGTCGGGGAAGAGTTCCGTCAGCACGACGGCGTGGTGACGATCTTGATGAACTACAGCAGCAGGGCTTCGCCTAAACTCCGCTACAGTATTATCGAGGTATATGGTGGCAGGGGGCACCGCACACGGCTAAGGAATAGATCACGTGGATCAACTTGTTGTCCCTTTGGTGCTAGCCCTGCCCCTCTATTTATATGTTGAGCCCCGGGGTCGAAACTTGGAGCAAAAGCCTCCTCAAAATCGGTTTTGCCCGAAAGGCAAGAGTCCCACTCGGACTCCAGGACCAAACGCCACAATCCTTGGCGTCTGGCCCAGACGCCATGGGCCTCGGCGTCTGGCCCAGGGCCAGACGCCAGGGTCTCCGGCGTTTGGCCCCCTGGCCTCCGCAAAACTCCTTTTGCACCGACTTAAAGCCTCATGGGCTTGACCCCTTGGCCTAACCATATCATCCAATATATGAATCTTTACGTCTCGACCATTTCGAGACTCCTCGTCATGTCCCCGATCTCATCCGGGACTCCGAACTCCTTCGGTACATCAAAACATGTAAACTCATAATATAACTGTCATCGTAACCTTAAGCGTGCGGACCCTACGGGTTCGAGAACAATGTAGACATGACCGAGACACGTCTCCGGTCAATAACCAATAGCGGGACCTGGATGCCCATATTGGCTCCTACATATTCTACGAAGATCTTTATCGGTCAGACCGCATAACAACATACGTTGTTCCCTTTGTCATCGGTATGTTACTTGCCCGAGATTCGATCGTCGGTATCCAATACCTAGTTCAATCTCGTTACCGGCAAGTCTCTTTACTCGTTCCGTAATACATCATCTCACAACTAACATATTAGTTGTAATGCTTGCAAGGCTTATGTGATGTGTATTACCGAGAGGGCCCAGAGATACCTCTCCGACAATCGGAGTGACAAATCCTAATCTCGAAATACGCCAACCCAACATCGACCATTGGAGACACCTGTAGTACTCCTTTATAATCACCCAGTTACGTTGTGACGTTTGGTAGTACCCAAAGTGTTCCTCCGGTAAACGGGAGTTGCATAATCTCATAGTCATAGGAACATGTATAAGTTATGAAGAAAGCAATAGCAACATACTAAACGATCGGGTGCTAAGCTAATGGAATGGGTCATGTCAATCAGATCATTCAACTAATGATGTGACCTCGTTAATCAAATAACAACTCATTGTTCATGGTTAGGAAACATAACCATCTTTGATTAACGAGCTAGTCAAGTAGAGGCATACTAGTGACACTTTGTTTGTCTATGTATTCACACATGTATTATGTTTCCGGTAAATACAATTCTAGCATGAATAATAAACATTTATCATGAAATAAGGAAATAAATAATAACTTTATTATTGCCTCTAGGGCATATTTCCTTCAATGATATGCGGGATGCGGTATGCGGTGCATATGCATGATTTGCAAAGGAATGATTGAACCTGGCCTCAACTTGGAAATCCAAGAGTGCCACTGGAAAGATGAGGTGATTTCGGTTGAAATCGATATAAAAATCACCGGAATCGGATGCATGATTTGGAAATGGCAAGCAAAACAAATATGGCACCGGTCTGCGATAAACAGCAAGTAGCCATCTAAATGCAACAAGATAAATATGCTACAGCACTCAAACATGGCAACAAAATACATGGCAGGGATCCACTCAAGGAGCTTAACAAAAGATGAACACTGAGGTATGGATAAATCACTCATTAACAGGTTCAAACAAGCATGGAAAAAGTGCAAATGATAACAGGTTTCAGACTTAGTGAAATTAACACAAGTCTGGAATATATTATCAGGAAGCATACTTTGGAGCATTAAAATTATATGCTACAGGAACTTAACATGGCAAAGCAAGGCATGGCATGAAGCTACTCAAAGCACTTAACTAAAGTCCCTTAGTGACCTTGAGCCAAAAGGGATCAGAAAATACAATTGCAAGCATGTGAACATGGCAAAAACATAAACAGATCTCAGACTTAGTGAAAAACTGGAGCATGCAAAACAGTTAACGAGTAGGCATGTTTACGAGCTCGATGCACTCACTACAAAGTATGGCATGACAAACTAAGCATACACCAATCAAGAATACATGGCATAGAAGCTAGACATGGCAAGAACAACAGCATAGCATGCACGGATCAATAGCAACATCCTCGGCAAAATCGCTAACAAGTCAACAATCTGCCAGGATTCACGATATAGCAAAAGTAGAGCTCGATTGACTCAAGCTAGGGTGCTCCATAAATGTAAACAAAGACATGGATGCATAGAGCACCACAATGTTAACAAAACCTCCTTACTGATCATCCTCAAAAGAGGCACAGATCACTAGGAAACAACATGAACATATGGCATAACGACAAAATCAGGACAAGGACTTGGTAAAATTCTAAGTCCCTGAAATCAGCATTACCGATTATGCTACTTTACAAGCTTGTGCTAGTCACCACAAATATCACAAAAATACATGGTAAGCACCACTGTAAAGATGGCATGGCATATAACAAAATACATGTAGAGCTCAGGATCATAGCATGCACACATTAATCATGGCAAAAATAACAAAATGCCATTTGCTGAAACAGATCTGACAAATTACTCACATAGCCCTCTTCCAACAGCATTTCGGGCATCAATATGAGCTCAAATGAAAATGATGAAATGATATGAAACGATGTACTCGTCGAGACGAACATTTTGATATGCTACACGCATGAATCGGAGTAACGGGTGATGAGTTACGACATGATGAAGATAGCAAAATAATTAACAGGATCTGGGACTTAGAGATATTTCGACCTCAGAGAGGGTGGACATGTCCGGTCCAGGGCGGACACGTCCGACGTGGTCGGGTCGTCTTCCACCTCCAGGAGATCAATGGCGGGTCGGCGAAGAAGGAACCGCCATTCCGGCGTCGTTGGGGCGCGGGAGGAGCCGGAGGAGGCCGGGGACGGGCAGATCCGGCCGCGGGGCATCCATTCCCGGCCAGATCTGGCCAGAGTTGGCGGAGATCGGCGATGGTAGGGGCGGCGGCGAGCTTCAAACATGGCGTCGAGGCGGCGGGGCTTCCCGCAGCCTCCAAGCTCGGGCTCCGGTGAGCTCTGCAGCAAGGTGGCAGCGCGGCGCCGCGGTGGCCGAGGAGGGAAGCGGGCGGCGGAGGAAACAGGCGAGGTGGCGCGGGGCGGAGCGAGGCGCCGGAGTGGCGAGGCGCACCGGTGACAGGCGGTCGGGCGGCCGCGTGGAGGTGGTCGGCGGCGAGCTAGCGGGGCGGCGCGGCCAGACAGCGAGGCTCTCGGGCGCGCGAGGCGGCGGGGCAGAGCGGGCCGGCGACCGGTGCTGAGGAGGAAGACGGCGGGGTGCGGGGCGCGGTCGCGGGCCGGGAGGGCCGGACGCGGGCCCGAGCGGGCCGCGGCGATGTGGGCACACCGGCGCAGTGGTCGGCCAGTCGCGGAGCGACACGTGGCGGCGGACGGCGAAACGGACGTGTCTGGCGCGGTGGAAGAAATGTCCCGCGGCGGCGGGGAGAGTTAGGGTAGGGTTTGCACCACGAATTTCGGAGGGGATCACATATTTATAGGTAGAGGGAGCTAGGAGAGTCCAAATGAGTTGCGGTTTGTGGCCACGCGATCGTGATCGAACGACCGAGATGATGGAGGGGGTTTAGGTGGGTTTTGGGCCACTTTGGATGGGTGTTGGGCTGCAACACACACGAGGCCTTTTCGGTTCCTCGGTTAACCATTGGGGTATCAAACGAAGTCCAAATGGCACGAAACTTGACAGGCGGTCTACCGGTGGTAAACCAAGGCCGCATGACAAGTCTCGGTCCAATCCGAAAACGTTTAAAACCCGCACATGAAAAAAGGTAGAAAGGGACATCGGGTGACATAGGAGTGCCGGATTGCAAAACGGACAACGGGGAAAAAGCTCGGATGCATGAGACAAACATGTATGCAAATGAAATGCACAAGATGACATGATATGAGATGCATGACACGCAAGCTATGACAAGGCAACAACAATGAATAACTGGAGGACACCTAGCACATCGGTCTCGGGGCGTTACAAAGATAAAAGCTCTTTAAGTAAATTTCAATTTGGTATTGGGGCACATAGCTGGCCCGGATCCTTAATAGTCTATCCCAAGCATCTTTCAAGGATTCATCGAGTAAATAACGAAAATTCCGGAATCATCTTCATCAAAATTATTAAGATTCTCATTGATAACTTTGGTAGGTCTTTCCATAGCATCATTTTTATGAGTTTAGATAGAATAGAAGGATTGTCAAAAGTACTAAAACTCGGAAGAGAACCCCCAACCCTTTTTGATTCTGACATGGCGAAAGAAAGGAGAGCGGAAAAGAGAGGGCAAATAAAACAGCAAGGGTGAAGTGGGGAAGAGGAAAATGAGAGGCAAATGGCAAATAATGTAATGCGAGGGATAAGAGTTTGTGATGGGTACTTGGTATGTCTTGACTTGTGCTTGACTTGACTTGGCGCGAATCTCCCCGACAACGGCGCCAGAAATCCTTCTTGCTACCTCTTGAGCACTGCGTTGGTTTTCCCTTGAAGAGGAAAGGGTCATGCAGCAAAGTAGCGTAAGTATTTCCCTCAATTTTTGAGAACCAAGGTATCAATCCAATAGGAGATCACGCTCAAGTCCCACGCACCTACACAAACAAATAAGAACCTCACAACCAACGCGATAAAGGGGTTGTGAATCCCTTCACGGTCACTTACGAGAGGGAGATCTGATAGATATGATAAGATAACTTTTTTGGTATTTTTATGATAAAGAGAAATAAAAGATGCAAAGTAAAATAAACGACAATGGAAATAACTAAGTATTGGAAGATTAATATGATGGAAGATAGACCCGGGGGCCATAGGTTTCACTAGTGGCTTCTCTCACGAGCATAAGTATTACAGTGGGTAAACGAATTACTGTCAAGCAATTGATAGAATTGAGCATAGTTATGAGAATATCTAGGTATGATCATCTATATAGGCATCACGTCCGTGACAAGTAGACCGAAACGATTCTGCATCTACTTCTATTACTCCACACATCGACCGCTATCCAGCATGCATCTAGAGTATTAAGTTCAAGAAAACTGAGTAATGATTTAAGCAAGATGACATGATGTAGAGGGATAAACTCATGCAATATGATATAAACCCCATCTTTTTATCCTCGATGGCAACAATACAATATGTGTCGGTTCCCTTTCTGTCATTGGGATCGAACACCACAAGATTGAACCCAAAGCTAAGCACTTCTCCCATTGCAAGAAAGATCAATCTAGTTGGCCAAACAAAACTAATAATTCGAAGGGACTTGCAAAGATAAACCAATCATACATAAAATAATTCAGAGGAGAATCAAATATTGTTCATAGATAATCTGGATCATAAACCCACAATTAATCGGATCTCGACAAACACACCGCAAAAGAAGATTACATCGAATAGATCTCCAAGAAGATCGAGAAGAACTTTGTATTGAGATCCAAAGAGAGAGAAGAAGCCATCTAGCTAATAACTATGGACCTGTAGGTCTGAAATAAACTACTCACACATCACTGGAGAGGCCATGGAGTTGAAGTAGAGGCCCTCCGTGATCAATGCCCCCTCTGGTGGAGCTCCGGAAAAAGGCACCAAGATGGGATCTCTCGGGTACAGAAGGTTGCGGTGATGGAATTAGGTTTTCGTGGTGCTCCTGGATGTTTGGGGGTACATGGATATATATAGGAGGAAGAGGAACGTCGATGGAGCAACGGAGGGCCCACGAGGGTGGAGGGCGCGCCCCTGCCTCGTGCCTTCCTCCCTTGTTTCTTGACGGCCACTCCAAGTCTCCTGGATCACGTTTGTTGAGAAAATCACGTTCCCGAAGGTTTCATTCCGTTTGGACTCCGTTTGATATTCCTTTTCTTCGAAACCCTAAAATAGGCAAAACAACAACAATTTGGGTTGGGCCTCCGATTAGTAGGTTAGTCCCAAAAATCATATAAAAGTGTAAAATAAAGCCCATTAACATCCAAAATAGATAATATAATAGCATGGAGCAATAAAAAATTATAGATACGTTGGAGACGTATCACCGGTAACGAGATTGAACTAGGTATTGAGATACCGACGATCGAATCTCCGGCAAGTAACAAACCGATGACAAAGGTAACAACATATGTTGTTATGCGGTTTGACCGATAAAGATCTTCGTAGAATATGTAGGAACCAATATGAGCATCCAGGTTCCGCTATTGGTTATTGACCGGAGATGAGTCTCGGTCATGTCTACATAGTTCTCGAACCCATAGGGTCCGCACGCTTAACGTTCGGTGACGATCGGCATTATGAGTTTATGTGTTTTGATGTACCGAAGGTAGTTCGGAGTCCCGGATATGATCACGAACATGATGAGGAGTCTCAAAATGGTCGAGACATAAAGATCGATATATTGGATGACTATGTTTGGACATCGGAAGGGTTCCGAGTGAAGTTCGGGCATATACCGGAGTATCGGGGGGTTACCGGAACCCCGCGGGGAGTCTAATGGGACTTATGGGCCTTAGTGGATAGAGAGAGGGGCTGGCAGGGCAGGCCGCGTGCCCCCTCCCCCTCTGGTCCGAATTGGACTAGGAGGGGGGCGCCGCCCCCCTTTCCTTCTCCCTCTTTCCTCCTTCCTTCTCCTACTCCTACTACATGGAAAGGGGGGAATCCTACTCCCGTTCGGAGTAGGACTCCCCTGGGCCACGCCATAGGAGGGCCGGCCCTCCCCCTCCTCCACTCCTTTATATACGGGGGAGGGGGGCACCCCATAGACACACAAGTTGATCATTGATCTTTTAGCCGTGTGCGGTGCCCCCCTCCACCAAAATCCACCTCGGTAATATCGTAGTGATGCTTACGCAAAGCCCTGTTCCGGTAGCAACATCATCACCGTCATCACGCCGTCGTGCTGACGAAGCTCTCCCTCGAAGCTCTACTGGTTCGTGAGTTCGCGGGACGTCACCGAGCCGAACGTGTGCAGATCGCGGAGGTGCCGTACCTTCGGTGCTAGATCAGTCGATCGTGAAGATGTACGACTACATCAACCCCGTTGCCATAACGCTTCCGCTTACGGTCTACGAGGGTACGTAGACAATACTCTCCCCCTTGTTGCTATGCATCACCATGATCTTGCGTGTGCGTAGGATTTTTTTTGAAATTACTACGTTTCCCAACAGCCACACCCATCATTTCCGCAGCGCTGCCCTTCCTCTCCCTCATAGATACTCTTCTTCTCCGCTAGGCTTGGCGAAGCCCTACTGAGATTTCTCCACCACCACCGGCACCACGCCATCATGCTGCCGGAGAACTCGAGCTACTGCTTCACCATCGCTCGCTGGATCGAGGAGGTGAAGGCGTCATCAAGTCGTACGTGTGTTGAACGCGGAGGTGCCGTCTGTTCAGCACTTGTCGGGAGTTCATGGACGGATCGTGATTGGATCACGAAGACATTCGACTACATCAACCGCGTTTCTTATCGCTTTCGCTTAGCGATCTACAAGGGTATGTAGATCCAATCTCTCCTCTCGTAGATGTTCAGCTCCTAGATTGATCTTGGTGAGCGTAGGAAATTTTTTGTTTCCCATGCAACGTTCCCCAACAGTGGCATGGGCGCATGGATTTTTTTGGAGCAAAGTAGCTAGGCTTTATTTATCATTTAGAATGTTTACAGGTATTACATGTGTATCATGAGGCATGCCTAAACAAATGTGCCTTCCAACAGGAAGGAGGGCACCATACCTAGCTAATTTATGAGCTTCAAAATTCAAAGCCCTAGATTCAAAATCAAAACTACAGGAACTAAATACAGTCGAAGCACTACTAGGAAAAAGCCTAGCAGTAGCGCTGATTTTTGGCCTATCAGTAGCGTGGGTAAGCGCGCTACTGATAAGGCGCTACAGTTAATGCTTAGCAGTAGCGCCTACTGGCACTCGCTACTACTATATCTACTTAGTAGTAGCGCTTTCCAAGTCAATCGCTACCGCTAATTATTAGTAGCGCTTTCGAAAACAACCGCTAGTACTATTATTCCCTATTCCATTTCTTTTGAATTTTAGGTCGTATTCATGTACCTATATACAATTTTTCATACAGTAGCAATTTAGAGATTGTTTTTACATCGTAATGAGTTATTAAATCACTAGGTGAAAGAACCTTGGATTAGTTTCAAGTGCATGGATCCAAAGTAACCAATGGTCACTTTGGATCCATCCATTTGAAACTAATCGGCGGTTCTTTCACCCAATGACATAATAACTTCTCATCATCATGATAATATCATTAACAACTTATCATCATAATATATCATTGTCATATAACTCCTCATAATCATCATTTTCGTCCATGATGGGACATCATATAACAACTTCGTCACCAATTATAATAACAACTCGTCCTCATCATCATCATAGTACTCATAGTCACTCAGTGGCGGAGCCAGGAAAATCATATGAGGGTGGTCGAGTGTTCTAATGTCTTGCTGGGAGGGCCGGCCTATCAAAATACATCATTTTATACATCAATTAAGCACTACTAAGATGGATATTAGCCTTAAGTCAGGAATGTTAGGGGGGGCCAGGGCCCCTGCTGGTCCCCCCTGCCTCCGCCACTGTAGTCACTACTCCTACTCAGCATCACCATCAAGTCTAAGACATTGTAGTCATATATAATCAACACTAACTAATTGTTCTTAATACTTATGACCTACTCCTCTCTCCTAGCTAAAATACTATAAAACAGATAAACCGGTCCTTCACCATAATGAAGAATGGACATAAACATATCTCCAACTTGTGGCTTGCGCACATTCATTTTGTCTCCAATTATTTGCGTGTGCGCATTCATCACTTTGCTCCATTCTTTGATTTTGAGTCTTCCATCATTTGAAGAAATCGAGTATGCAGTATGGTAAGCATCCGAAGGAGTTGGTCGTAAGCTAACCATATGCATATCACCTTCGGTAAATAGCATGTCAGGCACAACCTGCTTCAGGAGCCTCTATTCAAAAACGAAATAGTAGCATATATAGTTAGCAATGGTTTACTTAAGAATAATGTATGCAATGAAGTTACCATCATTAACAAAATCTTACCAAGTTTTTAGCAATGAAGTTATCATCAAGCAATGTATGGACTAGTGGCACGTATCTAGTATAATTTTGGCTGATAGAGTGACTGGTTTTGAAGGCCTCAACATCTTCTATGAATGAGACAAGATAACATTTCTCCTCACAGTTAAGCTTGGAGTCATAGCTATAGTATGTGTTGTCTACTACCTTCCGAGTATTTCTTGAAGATAAGAAATAAGCTGAAAGTTATAAATAAATAAGTTTAGTATGGACGAACACCAAATATTTTTAAATTAACAACATAAATTACTGAACTTAACAAATTAGTTTAACAAACTCATATCTAGGCAAAACTGGAGGCATATCCACATCCACCCAGATGTCGATATTATCATCATCATCATAATCTTCGGGACGAATATCAAATCTTATTCGCATTCCCTCCTCAAATCCATATGCCTTGCAGAGAGCTTCCCAATTAGAGCAACCGAAATGGGAGCGACCGACCACATTGTAGAACTTAACCAGAAACTCGTAACCATGTTTAGTTCTTAAGTGAGCCCTCCTCGTCTCCACATTCTCAAAGTCATCTAAACCAAAACCAAGCTTCTCTAATACATATGGTCTAGCATGGCACGGGATGTACTAATTGAATTGAAAAAAATTCATAAATTACAGGTTGAACAAAAGAAGCACAAGTGATGATATTAATTACCATGAAATGCTTGTCGTTGCATACCGTACAAACATCGAAGGTCTCTTCCAGCTTCACGGTGAAAAACCTATCATTTTACAGGTGAGGAAACCTGTCGCACACACCCTGGTCATCATAGCAGTACCCGCACTCCGGGATCCCGTCGTCATCAGACATCTCCTGTGTTCACAATTCAGAGATTATAACTTGACAGCAAAACCCAAAAAATCCGGCATGACCTTTGCTAAAAAAAGGACACATCAAGCGCCTGAAATTTGCCGGAATGGAAATTAATCAACATTCCGGCAGAACATAGGCCACTTATCGATGGTCATTGCATTTCAATGGTTCAAAATATGCAAAAAAAATATTCGAAAATATCTTATATATAATCCTAACACTAATTAAACTAGTTTTATTAACTACTTACTAAATAAACTAGTTCTATTAAGCACTTACTAAATAAACTAGGTCCATTAAGCACTTAATATAAATAAGCTAGTTATATTAATCACTTGCTAAATAAACTAGTTACCTACAATTTGTAAAAACAGAGACAAGGGAGGGAGGGAGGAGAGAGGAGGGGGAGGGGCGGCCGGAGGAGGAGGGGGAGGGGCCGGCCGGAGGAGGAGGAGGAGGAGGGCTGCCGGCGGAGGAGGGAGGAGGGGGCGGTCGCAGGCGGTGGGAGGAGGAGGGTGGAGGGCGCGGTGGGAGGAGGAGGGACGAAAGGAGGGAGTACCTCGGTGGCGGACGGACGACGGCGGCGGCGGCAGCGACGAACGACAATGGTTACCGGCGCCAGTGAGAGTGACTGAGAGGGAGAGTGAGAGAGAGGGTCGGCCGCGTGGTGATAAGGTAGGGTTAGTAGTAGCGCGGGTATGAAAAAGCGCTACAGGTAAGGAGAATAGCGGTAGCGCGGTACGGTGTAAGGCGCTACTGCTATAACTAGCTGGACGGCGAGGTCATGGCAATTAGAGCAGTAGCGCGGTTTAGAGATGACGCGCTACTGCTATTTTTCTTTCAGCAGCGCGTTTTTCCGGCATGTGTTATTGCTAAATAGCAATAGCGTCGTATTTTGAAAAGCGCTGCTGGTAATATTCTGTGTATAAGGTTTTTTTAGTAGTGAAGTCTTTCTGATCTCTCTGATGATACCCTCATAGTTCCCACCCACTCCTTGGTGGATATGTGACACAACTTGTTTGTAGTCCGAAGAAATCTGTACATGTTGCATGCCCAAGTCTTGCGCCAGAGAAAGGCCCTCGCGACAAGCAATCGCTTCAAGATTCATAGGCTCGAGAAGTCCCTGAATAACCAGGATCGATGACCCCAGGTAGCTTTCGTCCCTGTCACGATATATGGCGGCAACTGTTCCAACTTGATGATCAACAGAAACGCCTGCATCGACGTTGATTTTAACTGATCCCTCGCGAGGAGGAAGCCAAATTCTTGCTGGAACAATGTGAGGTGCTGTTATCACATGTGGCTCATCAACTTTGTGCAATTGATCTCGCTCGGAGATAAACAGTGTAACAAAAAGATGTGTGGACAGTGGGCTTTGGTTTATTCCCTCATGTATGAGCTTTCTTCGTGCATACCAAATAGCCTAAAGAGTAACAGTCATCCGAGTTAATTCTTGATGACTAAGAACTTCCATCATCGAAAAAAGCCAGCTTCTCGCAGAAGGCTCTGTTGTAGCGATATATGCTCCAATAAATCATGGTCTACCAAATCCCACACGCAGCGAGTCATGTTGCACTCCTGCAAGCTATGTCTCCAAGAATCAGTTGCGCCACACACCGAGCACACACCTGTCGTGGACATGTTTCTATGTTTCCTCACATCCTCGGCCGGGATGGAATTTTGTGCTAACCTCCACAAGAAGCCTCGGATCTTTGCCGGTACACTTACCTTCCACAAAGTATCCCATGATTTTTCATTGGCAGTAGTATTCGAGGGTCCAGCCCTTTCATCAAGCCAGTCCTCCGTTCTCTTCTTGGTAGCCACAATCATTCTATATGCCGACCGCATCGAGAACACGTCATTTTCTTTTTAAAGTTCCATGCCTAGAAATTATCTATGTTGCAGGTGCATATTGAGATCTGTTGTATGGATGTGGCATCATATGGTAAGAAAATTTGCTCAATTAATGGATAGTTCCAGCACGCATTAACTGAGTCGATCAACACAGACACAATCTGCGGCGAGTGAGCAATCAAAGACACAATAGGCCGCATGTTTTCTTTCCTGGGAATCCAATTACTGTCCCATATTCGTGTTGTCTCTCCATCGCCAATCCGCCTAATTAATCCCTGCCTCAATGTCTCCCGACCCTCAATTATTGCCCTCCAGGTATGTGAGGGATGGCTACCCAGCTGCGCCTCAAGGAATTCAGAATGAGGAAAATAAGTTGATTTCAATATCCTTGCGCTCAAAGAAGTTGGGTTCTCCAAAATCTTCCATGCTTGCCTTTTTTTTTTGCTCAACGCTGAATCGAGATGTATTGCATGTCTCCTTATTTACTTTCAATACTTGATTAGCTTCCACTCCTTCCATTCCAAATTAGATGACTCAACTTTGTACAAAGTTAGTACAAAGTTGAGACATCTATTTTAGAATGGAGGGAGTATGTTTAAATATCACCTCCGTCCAAAAAAGCTTGTTTTAGATTTATCTACATACATATGTATCTAACACTAAAATGTGTCTAGATATGAGTATCTAGACAAATCTAAGACAAGTAATTCGAGACAGAGGGAGTATTCAATAATTACGAATAAAATGAATGAAAAATATAATATAAGTAGAAAGTGTTAAATTATATGGACCCGAATAAATTTTCTTCATATCTTTCCCGTTATTCTCATACTGAGCAATACAAGCTTCCATTTGTAGCTTTCTCGAGAGGTTTATAAGATGCTCTATGCATCCTTCACCCAATACACAGGACTGTTTCCAAGCTACGCACAAGAGGTACTACAAACAAGAAAAGAATTACTGTTGTGTTAGCGCAGCAGTTTGTAATGGATCCACGGGTACGGGTGTTTGTTTCGTTTTGCTGCTTCTGTTGCTTGGAAATCCAACGTCGGCAGGTGTGTTATTTGTTCTTCTGTTATCCTTTCAAGTCTCAAGTAGATGTTGTTGAATTTGAGATGACTAGTTTTTCTTTACGAAGAAAGGAGATGACTGGTGTCATTTACACAGATGCTTGCAAATTTTGTTGCACATGCTACGGTTTTGCACTTGTTTTACAGGCACATATATAGCCTTCACCGTAATGTTGTGCTTGTCTTTGCCACAGAGCGCTGCGTCCAGGATGGTGAGAATGGATTGATCTTCTGCACCAAAACCCTTTGCAAGTGGACATGCGGTTCCATAGTGAAAGCACGGGGTGGTGCTTATTACAAGGACGCTCATTGTGATGGAGGCGATTGTAACTGTACGGTTTGCTTCAATGAGTAAAACAATACGACTCTAGGATAAGAGTGCTGATACTATATATGGCTCGAAGATGAAAATGTCATTCTTGAATGAGAAAATAAATAAATATATTGTGTTATTTTTATGTTATGGTTTATTTCTCTGGAAGCGGATGTATACTTGTTTGTCATTTACTATTGAGAAAAGTATACTTTTCGTCCCTGAACTTTTGACGAAGTCTAGATTTCGTCCCTCAACTACGAAACCAGACAATTGCACCTTGAACTCTTGAAACCGGATAAGTTTCATCCCCCGGCTCAACTGAAGCAGTATCTATGCTAACCCAGCATGGTTTTGACCGGGTCATCTCCACATGGCGATAGTTCTATTTCTCTTCATCCATCTCCCGTGGACGTTTTCGTCGAACTGTTGACGTGCAATGCTGCACCGCGCCACAACAGAGCGTGGCCGTGAGTCCACGAGCCAGTGCCGCCACCATTGGTGGCCCTGCTAACTACCACGCACCGTCGATTGCCCCATTGGCCACTAAACATGCTGCTCCAAGCCATCATGTGAGTCCGCGCGCACAACCACCTGCTGGCCGTAGCTCTCTGGTGTAGCAGGAACCCGGGAGTTGAATGGCCAGGAGCCTGGGACGCGCAGCTACGTAGCATGTTGGGTGAAGACGCTGCGCCGCCGCCGCTGAGCAATACAAAATACGATGGGAGAGATGGGTTCAAGCTGCGCTCGACGGCGAGGTACGTGCAGAGCTGAGCTTGTGAGCGAGCGGTGCGGGGAGGTCGGCGGAGACGAACTCGGCGGGCGAGGACGGCACGCACCACCATAGCCGCGAGGTGCCCCAGCCTGGCCACAACCGCGTTGTGCTCCATCCCGGTGAGGAGCAAGTCGAGCCCCAACGATCCCCTCTCATGGCGCCACGCTCATGCTATCCAGACCACCACCTCCAGCAGCTTGCTCCTCGCCGTGCTCCGGCCCGCAGCTTGCCCATCCGCGTAGAAAGAAGGGGAGTACGAGAGAGAGAGCAAAATCAGGAGGTCAATCTGGGGGTTTTCTTTGCCACGTCAGCATGTATCGGTCAAAAGTCAAAACCAGGGTAAGTCAGCACAAAAACCGGTCAAAACCAAGAGAAGAGACGAAACTTGTCCGATTTTAAAAGTTAAGAGTGCAATTTGTCTGGTTTCATAGTTGAGGGACCAAATATAGACTCTACCCAGAGTTGAGGGACGAAAAGTATATTTTTCTCTTTACTATTATCATAGAAATAGCTATCACATAAATAGTTGACATGTCTTATATATTTTCTACTTTTCTTGAAAAGGAGGCTGAACTGTCACTCTCACCGATTTATGCCGCAGCCAATTTACTGTGAAGTTCTATGCTCGTTGCTAAGAAAATAAGTGATGTGACCTCAGCAAACAGCAATTGCACAACATATTACGTTATGTATTACTTATTCTATTGCTACGCTGCCATCCAAAGCGGTTAAACAATATTCGTGCGCCCATCTCCAAGGAGGTACACCTACCATGAAAAGCTCTCGAACTTCCACGCTATAAAGTAAGAACCACGTATGAGATCGCAAAAAAAAAAACACGTATGGATTCAGTAAGTAGCATTTAGATAAGCTGAAAAAAGAGACTTTTTTTTGAAAAAAAGGGAGACTCAAACATCTTTATCTTTATCTTTATCTCTACTCTCTACCTAATAATAAAAGAAGGATTGTTTCTCCAGTTTTTCTGGTTTATATGGTGGGACCTTGATAATTTTCGTACGTCGCAAATGTTTTCTCGTGCGAGCGTTTTATCGTTCTCCCGATTATTTTCTGTCGCACAAAACTGCGACGCAAGGAAACGAACCCAGCCACTCACACAGGAGCGCTCAGAACGCTAGCCACTAGACTAAACAAATGTTGGTGTCTAATTAGCATCACAAATTTTAAATTAACCTCACAGTCATGTGAAATACTGAGAAGAAAATATTTGTTTTTTAAGTGAATATATTTGACAACGCAAATTTTTTGCAAAGTTTTTAATAAAAATTTAAACTCGAACATTTTTAAAAAAATAACAATATTTTTATTTTTATTTTTTTGAAACCTGAGTATTTTTTAAAACACAAACAAATTTAAAAAATAGGAGGTACTCTTATGATTACTTTTCGAAATTGCAAACATTTAAAAAACACAAATATTTTTTAAACTTTAAATTTGAAAAGGCAAACATTTTTTCAAAACATGATTTTTTTAAAAAAACTGGGAGGTAATGTAGCTAAATTGCTTTAATCTATACCTTTTAGTGAAACTTGGCGAACTTTTGAAATATACCCACCTGATACATTGTTTTAGTTTATTTTATTAAACCAGGGATATTGAAGGAATCTTTTTCTCTGTCGTGTCTTCACGTACGACCAGTCTCACTTGGCCCAGTGACTCCCGTCAAAATGCATGAGGAGTCCAATTAAAGTTTCATGGTCTATTCAATTTACATGATGACATGGACATATATTATGAGTAGTGCTTTTCCCTATTATATTAGCCCGATGATAAAGAAAACTTTGTTCAACACTCTTGCTCTTCACCGGACACGAAGGCGGCTCAACAATCCAACTATTGGATCTGGCCAACCTTGGTTAGGGGCAACTGGTATTGCAACCACCAACGACGAGGACGGCAAAGATGACAAGCGAAAACATGTGTCTGGTGTTATATTGAAATGGAGAATGTTGACCCGAGGATAAGGTATCGGTCATGTTTATTATGTTATGTGCATGAGGATGATGTCTTTAGCCATGCTCAGTGGGTAAATGACGTGTGAGGATTGTTTTCTCCCGTTGCAACACACGGACATATTTACTAGTTATAAAAAAATATAATAAGGATTCCACTATGTACACGCCTTGCTCCCCTGCCTACTATCCCCCACGACCCAGTGATGGTGAGGTGCTCCAACTCGGGATGCTCAAGATCGCGTCCAATGCCCCCCCCCCCCCTCCGACCTGGACGCCCATCCGCGGCTGGAGTCATGGTTGCATGTAACGTTGGTGTCTGCTTGGGCGACGGTGAGTCGCGACTAGATGTGCGCTAAGCGCATCTTCAACCCTGACCCGTAAATTTGCCCGGGCATTCGTCCGCGGACAGGAAATCAATCCGTAGATACGGATGTGGAAGACAACCATCCAACATTGTTCGCATATATTGCAACCACTGTTTGAACTAACTAAATGAGATTCATGTAAATACAGTGGATTTCATTAAAGTTCGGATAAAAAATAACACAATCATCCATACATAGCATGCAAATAAAATCTAGTACAACATTAGTTCAAATTCAACGACATTAATGAATGTTTAACTTGTTTTTTCTAAACGGATCATGTCGTCCCACACATACTGTCCCTTCAGTTTCATCCAACAATGTGTGTACGTATGGTCGTCCCTCTATCCTGTGTATAGCAATATTTAATGAGTGAATGAATCAGTCGACAAGTTGAGCAAGAAGAGCAAAACTTATGGTCTCTGCGGCTGTGGCGCGCAATGGCCATCTTGCCTCCAACATATCAACTGCGCCACAAAACTTGGTGACGCTGGTCTGGATGGCGTATCATCGATATGAGAACGATCACACATTGTGATCATGGATGATGTGCATGTCGTAGGGCGAAATGTGCTTTCGCGCGTGAAAGAGATCATGCACGCGTTGCCAGAACGACCCCCTTCTACTCATGCCTATGAAATTCGCGGATACGGCCAACCACGCATTGCACAACCAATCATCCTCCATGGTCTAGTACCCCGCCATCCTTCGTACTCTAAAAAAGGCAGGCATTTGAAAATAAGCTCAATGGCATTTGACCGAACACCTACCGGGCGTGGTGACCGCCATGGACGAATTCAACAGGGGGAGGGAGTGTACCTTTTTTTCGACAAAGGGAGGGAGTGCACCTGCCTACGAAAGGATACTGGGTGGACGACGTGGTCGTAAAAGGTGAGCGGGCACGTCGGTGCTGGTTGCGAAGGTCCGACAATGCATGTGTGTCGGTCGGAGAGGTACATAGGCGGTGTCAGAGGAGGAGGGTGTGGATGCAATGTAAGGTAGGAGAAGGGGCGGCTTGGAAGAAAATGGGTCCGGGAGGGAGGATTTAGTGGGCTGGGGGTGTCAGAGTCCTACGTGGCTGCTTTCCGGACTCCGGCAAAGCCCCCTCCCACACTTTGTCTTTGTTTTGCGGGAAAAAGTGCGTCAGTAACGCTCGTCGGACCGATACAGGCCCGCATTGGATGGCACAACATGTCTGGATCATGCAGTCTAGATGGTTGTGGGTGGTTAGAGGGTCGATGTTGGAGATACCCTAAGGGCATGGCCAACGCGAGGTGCTAACAGGAGACACCATGATCAATTTCCTACTCGATTGGCAGTCAGGGCCGGTCCTAATAATTCGGGGGCCAAGGCGAAACTAAATCTCAGGGCCCTTTAGTATAAACATGAAAAAACATGTCCGAGCCCGGCTCTTGAACATCCAAAAATATGTGTACATTTGGATAAATATACTAACATAGCTTGGGTTCTCCCTTTAATCTGAACTCCAAAGCAAGTCATATACAAATTTCTAGGCTATAAGTAATGATCCACTTTACCGAATCAAGAAAACAAGCAAATCAGGTTGTTCAACAGGATGTTATCTACGTCCTTCATGTTGTAATCAGACACTGGTTATGCCTGGAAATAGACTAGTTCTTCTGAAAAGGAAATCTGCTAAAATTCAAAGAAGGAATATCCGCCGAACTTTGAAAATACTTGTACAACAAGACTGTTCTGGTGATATCCAAAATCTAGTAAAACGTTGTACAAAATGTTAGTAATTCTGTAAATAATGTTTCTACTATCCAAGCTTGTAACTTAGTACATTTTTAAGAAAAATACTTATTTTGTATTATGTTATTATATTTTGTATGTAACATTACTGGGATGTAAAATAAGCTATTCTACAACTTACGCTTAGTCTATAATGCAATGAACCTGATTGAACCATATTCAATTATTCTATTGATGAATGACTAATTCCTGCCATCACTATCCGGGTTTGCAAGGCTGACACGAGTTTTTAGATCTTCAATTTGATTAAGGAGATATGTGTTACATGCCACTAAATTATATCATTGAATTCATCGTCCAATGAGATTTCTAAAATTATACTTCTGATGGCATATTATAAAATTTTTTTTAGAACTATAAGCCTAAAAAAATTGTGGCCACCTTACAAACCTAGATGTAGAGAGTAGTATAGTGGCTAAATAAGCCAATGGACCGAGGTAAGAGCATCTACAGCCACATATGACAAATCGGCCCCGTGGACCGGGCACACCTCAAATTTTGTGTGTTGCATCCGGACATCTCACACTCTTCTTATATCCATATAAAGACATGCAAAAGGAAATAGAACCTACGTACTACATCGATCATAGCTACTCCTCGTTGGAGATAGCTCCAGCTCCGGCTCCTCCGGCTACTCCGCTCCAGCCTCCTTCGCCTCTATCTTCGCGTCGAGCTCGTCGGTCTCCGCCTACTGCCGCCGGAGGAACGCCTGGGTGGCCTTCACATAGGCCTTATCCTGGATGAACTCCAGGATGGCATGCTGGTCAACCATCTCATCGGACCGGGCAACGACAAACTCCGCCTCCGCCTGCTTCATTTTGAAGGCCGGCACCTGCTGGTCCGGCTCCTCCGCCTCCTCCACCTGCATTGGAGCCATCTCCTCCTCTTCCCCCGGCTGCTCCTCCTCCTCCTCCGGCTCCGGCGAGTCCGGAGGCAGCCCTGCAGCGATGCAGGCGGCGCGCGCGGCTTCCCTCGCCCGGATCTGCTATTGGATCTCGTAGCGGAGCTTCGGCGTCAGCATGGCATAGTAGGTGATCTTGCTCCATACCATGGTGGAGTTCCGGAGCGTGGACAGAGCGCCGAAGAGGGAGAGAAAGGGGGTGGATGGGCTCGGACTGGCGGCGCGGAGAGGAGGGAGGGGTTGGGTTAGGGTTGCAGGACACCGGCCGGCTTAAATAGCCGGATTTCGTTTTGGGCGGCGTGCCGGAGTGACGCCACGCGACGTTCACACCGTGGCGACAGACGCGGCGTCCGTCGGGCCGCCGGGTTTACGGGCGTTTCCGTGTGGGGCCACACCATCAGGCCGATGTGGTGGGCGTGCCCGGGCGCCCCCATATCCGCCTCATATTTGGGCTGGATATTGGGGGTGCCGGTCAGCCTGGGCGTTTGAGGGCCATTTGAGAGGCCCGTCTAGATCAAAAAATCGTGACCGCTCGGCCTAACCGACGTATGAGACGGGTTGAGAGGTCCAGTTGTAGATGTTCTAAGACAATGCTGCTCTCCACATTTCTCGGACTTGACTCCTCTCACTTTGTTGGTAATAATTTGAAGTCTTTGGTGACAGCGCAACACTAGGGTGTTTCACAATCTTGCGCAGCAATGCTCATTCATTGCACTACTGTCTCAAACCTTTAGAATAAATCCATGACTAGAGGGGTGCGGGTGCGGTGTGCCTTGGAACTTTTGTGAGAGCAACCTGTGGTAGCCAGGTAGCTGACATAGAGCAAGAATCCCGAGAGAAGATGACAGGGGGAGGGGAGGGAAGGGGGCATGTACAAGATTGGTGAGCAACTAAAGGATAATCCAAGATACCCCATACCCCACACAGAAAAGGATAATCAAACATAAAATTTCGAGAACAATTAAAAGTTAAACTTAGTAAACAGTACGTATAAATTGCACCCATTGCCCATACGAGCTAGAGGAGGAAACCTAGTTCCATATGAGAATTGAGAAAAGGGAGGGAATATTTTCCCTAGCAGAAAAAAGAAAAGAAAAAGGGAGGAAAACAAGAAGTAAAATGCTCATGTTTTCATGAGATCTGACAGGTAGGGTCGGTTAAACCCCGTAGACCTAACTGTAGCGGATTGGAGGCAAAAATGTAAATGTGTCTTCATTGAATAGTAACACAGGTAAAGAGTTGCACTACCAAGGGCGTACTCCCTCCGGTTTTGTACGCTCTGGCAGTGATTTTTAGGCGTTCAATTTAATTAAAGAAAAGTGAACAATTCATGAAGTAGAGATGTTATCTTATGAGTGTCACATAAGATAAATGTTGAGATGAAGTAGAGATCATTCATAAAAAAAGGCTTGTCTTCTTTTATTTAATATATGATCTCTTAGCTCAATATGTCTCATCAAATTTTTAAGAATAACTGATTATTGTAGATAAAGTTAAAAGATAACGCATTATAGACATGTTTTTATTATCATCTTTAAATTATATGCAAAGTTTAAGATAAAAATATTTTATCAACCACTATACACGTCTAATAAAGTTAAAATTAGACCACGAGTACTAATACTTTACCCGTCAGTGGCCGGAGCACTAATTGTACTGAAACGGCCCGGTGATCATCATATTCTAGTGTCCCTATTCGAAGGAAAACAAGATTTGCTTGATATTTGTGACGGACACAAATCTGTCAGGGCATCTCGAATTCCGATTCTTAAACTGTCCATATATGTTCGGACCATGAAAGCCATCCAATAAGGGTCTGTATCAATTCACAAGGAGGTTCGGACATGCTTTTTCTCGCAAACTGGAGACAAACATGAAGGCTTTACGAGCATCCGAACCGTTTCCAACCCTGCTTTTAACCACTCTGGCCTATCAAAAACCCCTCTCTCGCCCGCACACGCTTTCCGTCCAAAACGATCAACGCCACTCCAGAGCATTAGTGTTGCATTCATGCCCGGCCAGAGCTGACACAACCTCCCGCTGGCGTCGGCGTTGAAGCGGTGTGCCGACCAAGAGAGCGCCGCCCGCGCCGCTTCCTGGTGTAGGCGACTGCTCCGCGTTCAAACAACACGACGGATCAGAAGAAGGAGATGGCAAACCCATTGCTTCCGGCTGGCGGGTGGCCAGCCGTTGGATGACGATGACTAGCCAGCGCCACCCTCCTCCTCCTCTGCGCCACCCTCGCCGGTGCATTGCACCGTGACCATCGGCGAGGCCCAGGCCCATTACATGGACATGCCGTAGGAGGAGCAGTTCCGGAAGGCGCAGGCCGACGCCGCCTGCAACCACCAACTCCTCCAGGAGCACCACTAGGCGAAGGAGCGGCTCAACGCCGGTAGGGCGATTGTGCCGGACCTGGCGGAGCGGGCGGCGCTGCTCGACTCCTACCGCTCCACCTGCGAAATCCCCCTAGCCCACCGGCGGTACCGCCAGCGGGCGGCGGAACTGGCGGCCGCCTACAAGGAGTGCGTCGAGGCGGCGGACGAGGTGTTTGGCGAGACCGACGAGGAGGAGGAGGACATCGCCGGCTCCCCGCGGAGGCCATGCCCCGCCGCCACGGCAACGAAGTTGGCACGTTCGCACGCGTCGCTCGCAGCGAGGAAGAGTAGTGCACGGTAGGTCGCCGCCGCTCGGGTCCCAAGAAGACTACAACTCCTCCACTCCCGTTCAAGTCAAGCTTGGTGGGTTGTGCATCGTCGGCCGATTAGCCGCTTGGCGGCGATGTGAAGACAGACAACTTAATTTTAATGGGTCTTCGGAGAAGGAGGTTATGAAGGTGGAGTTGGAGAGCGCGGAGACGAAACTGAAGAAGGCTTCAGTTCTGGCTGCTAACTAACCAAGGTTACAAACTTGATATGCAAAGATATTCTATCACTATTGATGTTGGTATGAAAGGTGCACTAGAAGTGGTATCACTGTTGATTTCGATTGTTGAAATGACGGATTCCTTCTACTTAGAGCAACTTCAATGGGGTGACACATTTCGTCTGCCCGCGTCCGTTTGGGTCGGCGCGGACAAAAATGGCGGTCCAACGCGTCGACCCAAACGGACGTGCGTCCGTTTTTGGTCCGCGGGCGACCCATTCCAGGCCCAATTTTGAGCCGGATTTACGTCGGCGCGGATACGAGATGGACGCGCGCGCGCCTACTCCTCTCCCCGGGCCGCCTGTCGGCGGCAGTCACCACCATTTCCTCCCCATTTTCCCCAAAAACGCTCCCGCCCGCGCGCGCCCCCGCCCCCCAACCAGCCATGGAGGACGCCATCGACCTCGACCTCAATGCCGCCGCCGGCCTCGCCTCCCTCGCCTCGTCCGGCGTCGTCGCCCGCTCCGGGAAAGGCAAACCTTGTGCCCCGCGCAAGACCGCCACGGCAACCAGCCGAAGAAGGCGCTGACGCCCGAACAGCGGGCAAGGGAGTCGGCCAAGAGGAAGGGTCGGAGGCACGCCGCGGACGCAAGGGATGAGGCCGCTGCGCAGGTCGCCGCCGCTGCCGCGCAGCAGGAGTTCACCAACGCCCGCGTCGCCGCAGCAACGAGGGAGACGCTCTACATGCTTGGGGTAAACCCTAGCCAGCAAAACCTCATCCAAGCCGCCGTCACCGCGGCCAGCACCGGCTCGTCGGCGTTTCCTCGAATGGTGATGCCCGACTCACCCCGCGCATCAGCTTGCAACCCGATCCCCGGCTTCCACGTCTACCCGCAGGCCTCCCGCCTCTCCGGGGAGTGCTCACCCGACATGAGAGTGGTCGTGCCTTCCACGCCCGCGCCCGCGCCCATCGACCTCAACGCCACCCCGGTGGTCGGTGGCTCGTCGTCCGGCGGCACGAGGAAACGCGCGCGACAGACACTGGCCGACGGTCTCCTGGACGCCCGTAACCTATTCGAGGAAATGTCGTCCGCCGTCGACGAGGACTACATGCAACACCTCATCTTCGAGGGTGGTCGCCGGGCGCTGGCTACGATCCCGAGGAAACGCAAAGCCAGGACGGTCGCGGGGCGTTCACGCTGGCCGCTGGCTATGATCCCGATCAGGCGGCCTTCATGCGTGATCAGGTCAGCATCGACCTGGACGGCTTCCCCCTCGACCATGAGTTCCCGGACGACTATGGGCTAGAGGAAGAGGACGAGTGCGACATCGAAGTGGAGCCTTTGTTCGAGGACGAGCTCGCCAACCAAACCGCCGGTCCTAAGCTGAAGCGCAAGAGCAAGCGCACGAAGGCGTACACAGCTGCCGAGGACAAGCTTCTTTGCGAGTGTTGGCGAGAAATTGGACAAGACCCAAAGACGGGCGCCGAGCAAAAGCATTCAACCTTTTGGACTCGTGTGCACTGCGAGTTTCATGAGCGCAAGAAGTTTCCACCCTACCAATTTATGAGCACGCGCGGGTGGGTCTCCATTTCCAAGCGATGGAGGGTGATTCAACAAGAGTGCAACAAGTTTTGCGCCACCCTTGAGAGAGTCAAGGCCCACCCCGTGAGCGGCATCGGCGTGCAAGACATGGTATGATAGCAAGCAAGCCGCCCTCTTTTGTGCCATCAAGATCATCCTTTTACGTCTTCATTTTGCTATCACTTGCCCATATGCTTGCATGGAAACATTTTATGGGCATTTCAAGCTTTGGAGGCATTCAAAGTTCAACGCAATGGCAAGTGCTTCAACCTCTCCCATTGCTATCGGGTTATCAAGGACGAAGAGAAGTTCAAGGCACAATATGCCGCGCTCAAGGCACGTGGGGGGAAGGGCGCCGTGGATGATGTTGGGGAGGGCGAGCCGACACGGCCGCGGGGGAAGACCAACTCCAAGAAGGAGGACAAGCGATATACGGCCACCAACGCCTTGATCGCAAGCGTGGACGGCATGATGAATAAGAAGCACTCAAGAGAGGAGGAGCGCCGGCGTTTCAAGGCGGAGCAAATGGATGCTTTCATGGAGATCCAAAGGAGAAGACTTGATCTTGACGCCGAGAAGCAAGCCAAGATGTTCGAGCTCGAGGCGGAGAAGCAAGCCAAGATGCTAGAGATCGAGGCCGCCAACGCCAAGACAAAGGTGAAAGAAGTGGCTCTTGCAAGCATGATGACCGGGGTGGAGATCATGAAGGTGGATCTCAACGCCTTGTCGCCAAGGAAGAGGCCGTGGTTCGAGAAGATGCAGGCCGACATGCTCAAGTTCGACGACGAGTGATCTATGGCGTCGAGGGGCCATCCTTTTTGTATGTCGGCGGGTGTGCCGGCATGACCACGGGAGCCGCAATGGCGTGGTCGAACTCAAGTCCCACCATTTTTTGTGTGCTGGCATGTGTGCCGGCCGGCTGGCAAGTGTGTCAGCATGAACTGTGTTGTTTTCTGAAGCCGGCATTCTATGCCGGCGCTGACATGATGCCGGCATGAGACATGGCTGCTGGTATGATCGGCCACGGATCTTTTTTATTTAAAAGTTGAATACGGACATGAAATGGATTGGTGTGTTGGACGCATTGCCGATTCAAATGTAAAACTGAACGAACAACGGGCGGGCGGTCGTCTCAAACGGATAAAAAGTGGACAAATGCGCCGTCCGTTTGGGTCGCCCTATTGTAGTTGCTCTTAAATGAAGCGATCGGTCGAGTGGAGAGAATAATGGCAGGCAGCTCGTCGCATTTGTCCAACTCGGTTTGATTATTTCCTCGCTACGTACACCAAAGCACCAAACCACGAGTGAGGTAGCTAGCTAGCTAGGTGGCGGAGATGATAGGATGGGGGGACGTGTACAAGGTGGTGTCCGCCATGGCGCCGCTCTACTTCGCCCTGGGCCTCGGCTACGCCTCCGTGCGGTGGTGGAAGTTCTTCACCCGCGACCAGTGCGACGCCGTGAACCGCCTCGTCATCTACTTCGCGCTCCCCTTCTTCGCCTTCGACTTCAACGCCCACGCCGGCACGTTCGCCGCCAGCTACCGCGTCCTGGCCGCCGACGCCGTCGCCAAGCTCGTCGTGGTGCTCGCGGTCGCCGGGTGGGTCGCGTCCTGCCGCTGGAGGCAATGGAGCTGCGCCCCCAAGGCGCCAGCCGCGAGGCCGGCGCGGCCGGGTGGCGGCCGCGGCCCCTCCTACTCGTGGTGCATCACCGGCTACTCGCTGGGCACGCTCAACAACGGGCTCCTCGTGGGCGTGCCGCTGCTGGACGCCATGTACGGCAAGTGGGCGCGCGACATCGTCGTGCAGCTGTCGGTGGTGCAGGCCGTCGTGTGGCTCCCGCTGCTGCTGGTGGTGTTCGAGGCGAGGCAGGCCTGGCTGGAGGTGACGTCGGCGCCGGCACCCGACGGCGCGCGAGAAGAAGGCGATCAGGCAGTGCCTGGGAGCGACGACGTCGACCGGCCAGCGGCAGCCGGGGACGGCCGGAAGACGGCGGCGACGGGGTGGGCGTTCTGGGCGCGGCTGCTGCGGACGGTTGGGCTCAAGGTCGTCGGCAACCCGAACGTGTACGCGAGCCTCCTTGGCGTTCTGTGGTCCTCCGTGGCAAACAGGTACCCCTGCGACACAGCAGATTAGTTAGCGATTTTCTCCCACAAAAAAGTAGAAACAATTTATTCATCCAGGCATTCTATGATTATCAACCTCTGTGTTTTGCAATGATATCTAGGTGGCACCTGGAAATGCCAGGCATCATAGACGGCTCCATTTCGATCATGTCAAGGACCGGCCTTGGAATCGGAATGTTTAACATGGGTACCTACTACTCTCTTCGTTCACAAATACGTACTAACTTTTCTTTTATAAATCAAATGTATATAGACACGTTTAAGTGTATTTATTCATTAATTTTAGTCTTCATGTATCCTATACAGAAATGTCCAAAACGTCTTATATTCTACGACGTGAGAAAAACTAAAAAAGAAAACACGATAATGGAAGTCTTGGGTTTTGGTACCCACATTCTACGACAACTTATCATGCTCTAGTTTGTTTAATTAGTTGGTCGATCACACTTTTGCCGTATATTCTCTGCCTCGTGAGTCATGACTCATGACCCATGTGTCCACGGAAACATCTTCTTTAGCTAAACTTGTCACGCTTTTGTGGCAACTCATCTTTTGGCCAACTTTGCCACAAACGAACTTAGGCCAAATCGTGCCTGAAAACCAAAACGTCTAAAGTGGCTAAACAATCTTTTTTAGCTAAACTTGTCACGCTTTTGTGGCAACTCATCGTTTGGCCAACTTTGTCACAAATGAGCTTAGGCCGAAATGTGGTTGAAAACCAAAACATCTAAAGTGACTAATCGACTGTCTGTTACTTAAATTCTGGTCCTTTTAAAAGGTAATTAGCAAATCACAATCAAAATTTTATTTCTTATAAAATACGTACACAACCTGAACTACTTTGAAAAATGTTAGCAGAATCCCTACTGTACACTGGCGCCCCGCCCTCCCCCAAAAGTGCAAACAATTTTTGACTATGTATATTAAGCTTTTTTTTGGTACATTCCATTAGTGAAGTATAGTGACTTTAGAGCACCACATCGATTTACCGTGAGGATATATTGATATCTCCTTTTAGTGATGCGGTAAAGGAACAGAAAGTATCCCACACCTACTTCCTCAGAGGTGACCCTGGGTTATCAAACTACGAGAGGAAGTCTTCCTTGAAGTGATGGTCTCTAACAAGATTTTGTTAAAGGATCAATTCTATCTTTTTACTAGATCAATCAAGCAAATGATGATTCAAACACTAGTAATAAAAATAGGTACGGATATGAGGTTTTAATGCTTACAACCATGTATTTCCGTTGGGACCAAATATGATCTTAATTTATGCACTGGAAGCAGTGGCGGCGCCAGGTTCTAGAGGGTGGGTATTCATTTTGGAGGAGGGTATTCATTTTGCCCAAATCATCACTGTTTTGCAAAAAAAAAGTCGCTTGTTTTATATAAAATTTCAATGGTTTGTCAAAATCTTGGGTATTCAACCGAATACCCAAAAAGACCCATGGCGCCGCCCCTGACTGGAAGTCACCCATCGAGATGTGCTTATTACTAACCGAAGTGGGGGATGTGTCCAAATAACATCCTGACCAGCACGAGTCATGCATCAAGAATCGGTTGACCTACCGCAGGCCCTACTGCAGGCTCAAATGGATGTATCTAGAAATGAAATACATCTAGATATATTCATTTCGGCGACAACTAATATGGGACGAAGAGTGTGTAACACTGAGCACACACAATAGTGGGCCTTATATTTCAGAAAGGGGGGAGTAAATAGTAATGAATATAATTCAAAACAATATTGAGATCAACGAGGAATTAACTGATTGATCGTGAATGACACCGATCTGACGCTTGTATTGTAGGCTTGTTCATCGGTCTGCAGGACAAGCTCGTCGTGTGCGGGCCTGGATTAACCTCGTTGGGCATGGCGATGAGGTTTGTCGCTGCGCCAGCCGCCACCATGATTGGAGCGCTACTTTTGGGACTACGTGGCGACCTTCTGCGTGTTGCCATCTTACAGGTAACAATAGATAAATATTGCAGGTTATAAGTTCACAACTGATGTTAATATCGTTTTCTTCTCTTTTTTGTTGCTAATTGAGCCAAATATCCAGATCAATAGTAATAACTCACTTCGTTCCTATTGGTAGGCTGCACTGCCTCAGTCCATCGGGACATTTATCTTTGCGCGAGAGTATGACCTGCATGCCAATATACTCAGTACCGCGTAAGTAAACTGGCGATCTCGCATGTCATGGTGATTAGAGTACTCCATTAATTGTTTATGCATATCAACCACATTGTTCTTTCCTGAACACGAGGATAACAACTAAAACCGCTCTTTGCTTCTTCTTCTTTTTCTTTTTGCAGGGTGATAGTCGGCACGTTGGCTTCGCTGCCTGTTTTAGCCACATATTATGTTGTTTTAGGGCTCATGTGATTATGTTATATGTTCCTCTTCTAGTTTATCTTGGGGGTTTGTTATATATGTATGTGTGCCTACAAGATGTAGCAATTTTTTTATGTTTACGTCAACAAGAATTGCATGTGCTTTGGCCGTTCTTTTCTTTAGGAAATGCCATCATGGCTAACTGTATTAATATCAAATAATAATAGTTATCGCGAGTATCCTCTATATCACTAAGCTCATTCAGTTGAGGTCTCTAATTAGAATTGGGTCACCCGATTTTGATCGGGTCAACAATTTCTCAATGCTCTCTCACTCAATTCTTTTATACTATACACTATGCTCCCTAAGTTTTAAGATGTCACAATTAATTGAAGTATTCAATTTAGAATTTGGTCAACCTATTTTAACCGGGTCAACACTTTCTCAATCTCTTCCATTCAATTATTTTAATTCACTATATTCTTTAACTTTGAAGCTCTTTCATTCAATTGAGGTATTCAATTTTGGATTTGGTTTACGATTTTGACTGGGCCAGCGATCTTTCTTGGGGAGAAATGATTGCCGAGGAGGTTGAACAGATGATAATCAGGTGGAACATACAGAGACCGATATGTGTACCAAAATGTTGGGTAACATCTTGAGGGTAAGCTATATGAATGTTAATGATGAGGTGTGGTGCCCACTATTTTCATATTAGATGCATTGTTTCAATATTCAAGTTTCCAATTGTACATTGAAAAAAAATCTCAAGTGTTTGAGATACTTCTGTTTTTCTTTTCGAAAACCATCATAAGGTTCTAATCTCATTTTTAAGTTGTCTATGAAGTATGAAGTATGCATTAGGAAAATGCCACATATAATTAGTGGCTATGTATTTCGTCATTTCGTGGGAGGCATGTTAACAATCTTATGTTGTCTTATAATTTGTCTTGAATTTTTCATTTCATAATTTATCTTGAAAGTTTCCTACCAAAAACTTAAATATTTCCTAATTGTACTCAAGTCTGTGTGGGTTTATATTTTTGTTTCTGTGTTTTTGGTATGCTATATTCCATGTTGGTCCTAACCACCGGAAAGTGCAGTCTATATTAATGTTGAGGCAACATTACTCTTCTTCTTAAGTGGGGTTGTGCATCATGACCAGGGACAACATGGGCAATTGATTAGCTGCTTGTAGTCGACTACTTGATGAGGTTTATGACATCACCAATCACATAAGCACTTACCATCAGGTGTGCATTGACCCTTGAGAACGCTTGAACAACATCATATTGGCTTGTGATTGTCTTTCCGTGGTTGAGAGCACCAATTCCTCCACTATCGACCAATCACTGGTTGGTGTCGGTATGGAGGATATCAAAGCCATGTCATGCTCTTTGGCATAAATGACTTGTTCTCGCATTAGTATCTTAGCTCATGATTTGAAATTTTTGTATGTTCTTTTTGTAATGTTGTTCGCGAGTGCACCAGTGTCATTTTTATAGATGAAGACATGTGTTGCACGTGCACATTTACTAGTTAGTACAAAAATGAATTGAGAGGTATTGCATGTCTCCTTATTTACTTTCAGTAATTGAGTAGTGTCTATGTTCAAATATTCATTAATTACTTATAAAAGGAATGAAAAGATCGTATAAGTAGAAAGTGTTAAATTAAATGGATCCGAATAATTTTCTTCATATCTTTCCCGTTATTCTCATGCAGAGCATTACATGCTTCGGAAAAGAATTCTATTAGACCATGTCTCACGCGAGACCCATCCTGATGGATGACACATGGCACTCACAAATCACAAAGCATCCCCCACCCCCACTTAAAATCAGGGGGAGAGAGATTAGATACTTTGTGATTTGTGAATGCCACGTGTCATCCATCAGGATGGGTCTCACCTGCTAACCGTGAGACCTGATCTCATATAATTTTTTTCCACATGCTTCCATTTCTACCTTTCTCGAGAAGTTTATAAGATGACAATATGCTCCATGCATCCTTCACATAATATACGGGATTGTTTCCTAGCCACGCACAAGAGAGATTTGCAACAAGAAAAGAGGTGTTGTTGTTTTAGCGTGGCAGTTTGTAATGGATGCACGGGCTATGGGTGTTTGTTTCGTTTTGCTGCTTCTGTTGCTGGGAAATCCAACTCCGGCAGGTGTGTGTATTTTTTCTTTTCTTTTGTTATCCTTCGTCCCAAGTAGATGTTGTTGAGTAGGAGATGACTAGTAGAAAAAGGAGATGACTAGTTTCATTTAGACAGACGTGCAAATTTTGTTGCACACCCTACAATTTTTACACCCGTTTTACAGGCACATATATAGCCTTCACAGTAATGTTATGCTTATGTTTGCCACATAGCGTTGTGTCGAGGATGGTGACAATGGATTGATCTTCTGCACCAAAATCCTTTGCAAGTGGACCTGCGGTTCCATAGTGAAAGAACGGGGTGGTGCTTATTACAAGGACGCTCATTGTGATGGACGCAATTGCAACTGTACAGTTTGCTTCAAGGAGTAAAACAATACTATAGGATAGTGAGTTTATACTATGTATGGAGTATATTCCAAGATAAAAATGTCATTCTTGAATGAGAAAATAAATAAATAAACATACTCCCTCCATTTCAGTTTACAAGTCCTGCGCGTATACCTAGGTTGCCAATTTTTTCACCTTAATATAAATTATATAACACAAAAATTATAGTGTTTGAAAATAGAACATCTGAAGTTTATAGTGATATATTTTTTATAATATATGACTTGTATTAGGTTAGTCAAATTGACGACCTAGGGACACGCGCACGCCCTGTAAACTGAAAAAAGTAGTATTGTGTTATTTTGATTATGTTATGGTTTGTTTCATTGGGAAGTAGATGTATACTCGTTTGTCATTTACTATTATGTTGTGGTTTATTTTAATTATGTTGTGGCCCGCCTTGTCGCCTCTGTCTGTAAAACTGTAAAGTCAACGCTCCGCCGATTCTCCTTAAATTTTTGAGGGATCATAGATTTTGGGGAAGTTCTAGGTAGGAGTTAATTCCTCAAACAAAACTTCTTCCCCTAAAAATACAAAAATTCTTTTAGGGGAATAAAGCTTGGGAAGGGCTAGAGACGCTTTTAGAATGGAATGGGTTAGTAAAACCCTTTACGGTGAGCCGAGGTAAAGACACATACATCATTGTTAGAATAAACCGAGGTATATCACCGATCATCCGAGGATCGAGCAATCACACACAAGCACGACACCGAGATTTGTTAACGAGATTCACCGATATGGCTACATCATCGGGGCCTGACTATGAGCGCTCCTCCCCATGACACTGCTACAATACCGCACCCGGTCGCCCTGGACACCGGCACATGCCGCTGGCTTCCCCTGCGTTCCGGTGCTATTATGTTGGCATAGGTTATATCCTGTGTCTACCACCGCTATTTATGAGAGGCCTAGGATACAAGTGTTCTACTTGGACATGACTACATATTCTATATAAACACAATACAACTACAAGTCCAACTGTAACCTACCCTTGTACACAATATTCGACACAACTCCAACAAACTCCACCTTGGCAAATATTCTCCACCACCCTGAATTTGTCAATGCATCAAACTTTCATATACATTGGACTTGAGTTTATCCCATGAGCACCGCTGCTACTCCAAAGACTGTATGTGACTCCACCTGCAACTTGTAGTCCCTTCTTTTCTTGACCACAATCAACACTCGAGCAAAATTAAGTTCCTCTTTACTCTAGTTTGTGCTCCCAACTTACAGAGTATCCGTCCAACGCCATCACACACTGATCACTGACCTGCGTGAAAGTGAATAACTCACATATTGAGTGTCACACATAAGAGTTACCTGAACACAACATCACTGTTCCTTTGACTCTGAAACTTGAAGGAATTTCACCATTGCTTGTAGTCACCCTGAGTCAAATTCGCAGTTGTCTCACCACATGTATGACCACCAGAGCTCTGGCCTGTCTCCATGCCCCGTGCTAACCACACGCCTTGCTGCAATTACCGCGTCGAGCCTCCGCTGTCCCGGTCGAGTCTCAAGGGCTGCTAACCCACACCACTCAACCCCCACTGCAGAGTACCACCGATCATCACCGATCGATGATGAGTTTCACGCTTCCATCAGACCATTGGGCTCCAGTCCAAACTGCATGTCACTCGCTTTTCCCCCTTGCTGAATAGGCTTCGATTCCCTGTCGACTTACGCCGTAGCCTCTCAATCCAGCTCCACCTTCAACATGACTCCATGGTAGATGATTAGTCCACCAACGCGCCTCATCGACTTCAAGCTCCGTGTATACACCATCTTGAATCAATCCCGCGCCATAGTCTTGTCGAAGCCGCACAAGCCTCGGGCCTGCGCCACGTGTTTCCACGCCCCAGAAGTGGGTCACCATCGGCATCATGCTCCTATGTCGTCGCCGCCGATCCTACCACCGTCTTCTGTACCAACCGACTTGCGTCGATCTGTCAGACTATCTAGTCCGACCCAGCCAAACTTTTCAGACTGCAACCATCTGCAACTCCTCATAGTCCTCATCGTCCATCTGGCCTGACACCCCGCAATGCCTTCAAGCATCCATATTGTGCCAACAAATTTTCATTCGCGTCTTCCATAACCTAAGGTTTTCAGTTCCTTCGAATTTCTCCACCTCAAACCTGATATCCATTGGCATCATGGTTCTTTGTACGATTGACCCTGTGAAACATTATCCAAACTTTGCACGTGATGCCCCAAATACACGAACAAAACCTCCATGTACTATTAACGAAACCAAATATTTCTTTGCCTTCACGTGATGGCTCCCTTGGCTCAACTCCTGATGCTAGCTTTGCTTCGTCAATGTCCTTGCTTTTCGATGTACCAATAGTACTGTTCTGTATGTTGCCTTGATGTTGCACGCCTGCGGCCCAGACATGAGGGACTCGGTCCCTTTTTTTCTTAAACAAATCTCAAGTCTCAGCATCCCTTTGCCTCAGCCTTCGTCCGCTTCGCAACCGCAAGCTAACATGCTGCACAGGCCATCAACAGCGAACGCCCTAGGGCGTGTTTGGTTACCTGGGTGGCTATAGACTGCATCGCATGAGGGATTCTGGGTGAGCTTGGCCTGGTTGAGCTGATGCAAAGATGAGCTAAGATGTGTGTTTGGTGGACCGTATGGTATGGATGCATGAGAGATGCTATATACAATAGATGTTGTTTGGTAGGCTGTGTTTGAGATTCGTTCCGTTAACTTTTCTCTTTCAATTTTAAGCATTCCAACTGAATCTAGACCATTTCATGGACAAAAAAGAAATTATGATGAAATCTGAACCAAAACAATCAAAACATTTTCTCCAATCTGACAATTAGATGGTAGTGAAGGGGGAGACAGCAACCAGGAGGAGATGCCAGCGGCGGAGACAGCAAGACGATGCTAGTTGCCGGTCGCGACGTGCAGGTGCTCCCCTTCCCTCCCCTTCTTCATCTCGATGTGTGGCGGGCGGCGTGGCTAGCTCCGGCGAACTCGTTCGCAGGCATGGCGAGCGTCGGCGTGGCCATCGGTGTTGTTCGGCGGCGACGGCGGATCCCGACGATGTTGAAGCAGGGCGGCGAGCCCTTGACGCGGGCGTGCAGGAGCACCGGCGGATTCGATCTACGGCGAGGGAGTTCGCACCGGTGGTAGACGTGGGGATCATAAGGCGGCCGCGGCGATTGGTTGGTGTGCTCGATGGGATCGGAAGCGTGAGAGATAGAGAAAGGAAAGGGCGGAGCGATGCATGCGCGAGCATGGCTGCGGGATACTCCCGATTCTCGCGTTTCACTCAGCCTGGCTGAGAGGGCCTCTTTTGCATCTGACGGGCCAGGCTGAGAGGGTCGTGTCGTGGTTCTAAGACTGACAGTTGAGTAGGGGTGAGAATGTAGAGGCAAGATCCTAGCTATGGAGGAGTTGTACACACGAGTTTTACGAGTTCAGGCCCTTCTCGGAGGAAGTAACAGCCCTACGTCTCGGAGCCCTGAGGCGGTCGACTGAATATATGTGTGTGAATTACAGAAAGTGTGAACCCTTGTCCCAGAGGAGGGGGTGGCTTATATAGAGTGCGCCAGGACCCCAGCTCCCCTCTATTACACAGGGTTCAATGCTCATAAAGGTAGGGCGTTACTGGTAACGTCTATAATAAAGTGTTATAAATGCCCATAAAGCTATGGTTTAAGTCATGACCGTTGCAGAGTGGAGGGTTTCTCATCTTCTGGTGGTCGAGTGTCTTCAAGGTGGTCGAGTGAGCACATCTTCATGGTCGAGTGGATGATGTTTTCTCTTCGACTGCTTCTGATTCTTTGTAGAGATGTCCTTGGGGAGGGTATGTTGGACAGATCCATGACCCTACCCTAGGTACATAGCTTCATCATTAGCCCCCGAATGGATCAGGGTTTGAGTGGGAAAGGAGTTGGGAACACTTCCGACCCATTCTTTATGCTATGAGTATATCTCATTCTGGAACAATGAGTTGAGGTGAGGACGTCGACTCCTTTCTCAGTCGCCTTGGTCCATTCTTGGTTTTTGTCGAGTGAATTTTTACGGTAGGATTCCGAATGATGATGTAGAGGATGTTTGTCTTCAGTCTGACAGGTTGTTCTGCTCTCCGCGGATCTCGCGGGATTCGAATTTTGGGAAGTGCGCCAGACGGACGGAACCGAGGTTATCGGGACGGATTACGCAAGTCTCCTCGATCCTCGTGCCACCTTTTTCGCCACAGATCTCGCGGGATTTGTTTAGATCGCCTGGGTCCACCAGTCAGTCACTCGGGCGACGACCTTATAAAAGGCCCCGGACCAGGCCTTTGCCCCGTGCGCTCCCATTCTCTCTTCTTCTTCTCCCAATCTCTCCACCACGCTCGCTTCCGCCCTTGTCGCCGGACCTTTTCTCAAGTTCGACCCGTCGCCATGGGCAAGGAGAGGACGGTGGCGCTGGAACGCGCGAAGAAGGCGACGACGAAGGCGAAGGGCAAGCGGACCAGCCGGGGCGGATCCTCGTCGAGATCTGGCCTGCCGGCGGGATGGATCCAGGGCGACTGGATCCGCTCGACAATCACCCAGGACGACCTCGACGACCTGGTGGAGGGGGGACTGATCCCCCACAAGTCGGCATGGCTCCCGGGGAACGAAACCGAGCCGCAGCCGAGGGAGGGTGAGTTTGTTCTCCTCGCCACCCACGTAGATTGTGGATTCTCACTGCCTCCCCATCCTTTCTTCCGGGGTTTTTTGAACTTCTTTGGGGCCCAACTCCACCATTTCACTCCAAACACCGTAGTCTATCTGGCCGCTTTTGTATCGATGTGCGAAAACTTCTTGGGCTGTCGACCACATTGGGGCATTTTCAAACACATCTTCACCTGCCGATCCCAGTCGGTCAAAAAGGCCAAGTCGAGTGATGAGAAGACACAAGTGATCCAGATGTGCGGGGGTCTGGGGATCCAGATGAGGAGTAAGAGTACTTTCCCAGCCATGATTCTTCCCGACTCGGTCTGGGGCTGGCAGTCGACTTGGTTCTACTGCAAGGATCAGCCGACCCCGGGTTAGTCGACTGGACTTCCTCCCTTTTCCTTGGCTCGAGTGGAGAAGCCCGCCCCCTGAAGGTCATTCCAGAAGAGAAGGCGCATGTCAAGGTGCTGGTCGAGCGGGTCGTCCAGCTTGTCCGCGACGGGGTGACCGGGATGGACCTGCTGGAGGTCTTTCTCGGTGGACGCATCCAACCTCTTCAGGCGCGCGATCATCCAATGTGGATGTACTCTGGGCTCGAGGATTCTACTCGGATCCACCCGGAGGACGTCAGTGAGGATACCTTGGAGAAGTGGTTGATGGGGATCACCAGCAACAAAGACAACCCTCGGGGGTCTAGGAGGGTGATTCCATTCGACAACTCACACCAGCCGGAGCAGGTATAATTCTGTCTTATCAAGTATCTTTTCGATTCACCGAGTGATATCTTGTTTATGGTCGATTGAATTTCCTTTGATCGTTGTCCTTTCAGGCCCTCATCGACATGTACTCAATGCCCAACGGAGTGCAGGACCAAGAGGCCGAGGAAGAAGGGAGCAGTGGCGAGAGCGGCGAGGAGCATTCGGAGGCCGAGGAAGACGAGGAGAGCGACAAATCAACTGATGACGAAGAGGTCGACTCGCCTCCTCGCGGGGAGAGGAGATCCAAACATGCCCACGACCCGGCGAGCGCTCCGGACTCGGTGGCCGCGTCGACTGGTCAGTCTTCGAAGCGTCCTAGGATGTCTTCCCCGACGCCGACTGAAAAGGCTCCAAAGCAGTCCAAAGTTGCGCCGCCTCCAGCGCCGAAAGCGCCGAAAGCTACCTCCTCCAAGCCGCCAAAAGCTTTACCCAGGATCAAAGTGACCGTTCCTACTATCTCCGAGTAACCATCTGACTTGTCATTCTCGTCGACTCAATTAACTGGACATAACCGATTGAATGCAGGTCTTTGCAGTGCTGCTACGTCAGGAACCTCTTCCCTCCAATACCGGGACGAGGAAATGGAAGATGCGGTAACCTCCAACCCAGGTATAAACTCTTGCAATTTTGTTCTTGATTCTTTAGTCGATTGCGTTCAAGTGGCTCACTTGGGGTCGAATGATCTGCCTTGCAGCTCCACCCAACGTCATAGATCTTCCAGATGACGATGAAGATGTGGCTCTTAAGCCCAGGAAAAGCAAGAAGGTAACTGCTGGTAGGATGTCTCGGCAAGAACCCACTACGACACCTCCCGTCCGTCAACCTGAAGACGCGGGCAGGGCTTCTGTGACCTTCGCCGCACCTTTGTCGAGTGGGCCTCCCGCACCGTCGACTGCACCTGTAATTCCTTCAGCTGTCCAACTCCACGCCACGGAGCTCCAAGCTGCCTCACCTGGGTCGTCTGCCCACTTTTTCACCAGCTACCCCATCCCGGACAACCAGTCGGAAGCGGCTGCGGAAGCCATCCGACAAGCTGACATGATGATGGAGCGGGTGAAGACAGTGCATGAGAACAGCCAGGCTGCCTACGACGCCAGCGCTGCTCTTCGGGCCAATGTCCAGGTGAGTAAAGTTTCCAACTGGTTTTGCTCTATGAGGAAATGTTACTCGAAAAATCTTCTTCTACACAATCTCCTGTTGTTTGCGTCGAATTAGAGCACCCACTAGGTGTTTTGTTGATTTTGGTAGTTTCGCTCTTCTACTCGGCCTGGGCGAGTGGAATCAGAACCGGTGGGGGCACACTAAGTGCACCCACTGGGTGTAGTCCCCGAGACCGCGGTCGACTGCTAGCAGTCGACTGGGGTCTGAGTTCTTCTTTCCTTTCTTTTTTACTCCTTACACTCGACTCAGGCGGACCGGTCGAGTAGTTTCGTTCTTCCACTCGGTCTGGGCGAGTGGGATCTGAACCGGTGGGGGCACGCCAAGTGCACCCACTGGGTGTAGTCCCCAAGACCGCAGTCGACTGCTGGCAGTCGGCTGGGGTCTGAGCAGTTTTTTTTTGAGTTGAGTCTTAGTCAGCGGGGGCACGCCAAGTGCACACGCTGGGTGTAGCCCCTGAGACCGCAGTCTATTGTGTGCAAACGGCTGGGGTCTAAGCAAACTTCTTTAGGTTTTATTCACTCGGAAGTAAACAACCTTTGATCTTATCGACTGATCCGTCTTTTGCCTTCTGCAGAAGTCTTGCACTCTTATTTCTAAGTTTGCTGAGCTTGAGGAGAAGCAGAGGCAACTCAACCTCGACTTGGAATTAGCCCAGCAGAATCTGAAGAAAGCTCAGGACGAAGCCGCTGGTATGGAAGGTAACTGACTGTCGACTGACTTTCAATACATTTCTTTGATCTCTTCTTTGATTCGATTGCTTCTTTTGCAGAGAAAATGAAGTTGGCTCTGGAGAAGAAGGACTCGGACCTCGCCGCCGCGCAAAAAGCAGCTCAAGATAAAACTGCTCTCGCGGACCAGAAGCTTGCTTCAATCGGAACGCTGGAAGGAGAGGTGACCAAACTGAAATCTTGTCTTAATGAAGCTAACCGCGAAGTGACCAGTCTGAAGAAGGACAAGGTCGCCCTGAATGAAAAGCTGGAGTCTGCGATCCGCAAGAGGAATGGCACGGAAGCTTAGGACTCTTGCCAAGAAGCTTTATCTCACGCTGGAAGGTATTTCTTTTAATCCGACTGTGTTGATTCTTGCGATCGGATCTTCCTCGGTCGATTGACTAATTTTTGCTGCAGAATTCTGTCAAGACTTCGACGAGGAAACTGGAAGGGTCGAGACGGGTCTGGACCCTATCGCTTCTCTAGTCTGCGACGAAACTGCAATGAACGTGCTCCGACTGGAGTC
Source organism: Triticum aestivum (assembly GCF_018294505.1). Classification (NCBI taxonomy): domain Eukaryota; kingdom Viridiplantae; phylum Streptophyta; class Magnoliopsida; order Poales; family Poaceae; genus Triticum; species Triticum aestivum. Next base: position 494,342,276 of record NC_057806.1, read on the forward strand.
CCGTATCGCCAGCGCCATAAGCTACCTCGCGCGCCTGAAGGAGGTAGTCTCCCGAATCGACTCATCGCTTTGTCCGGGGGCGGCGCTTCAGAATGACCTGGAATCCTTGATGACTCAACTGAACGAGATCCCTGACCGAGTGCAAGAATGAAAGAAATCCTCCGCCCGGTGTGGTGCTGATGTGGCGTTGTCCTTGGTGCGAGTCCATTGCAAGGAAGCTCGTGAAGACAAGCTGGCTGCGATGAAAATTGCTAACACCAAAAAGCATGAGTTCCAGTCCTTCATGGAGACTTTCATTGCTGCCACCACTCGGATTGCTGATGGGATCGACCTGGACTCATTTGTGGCGCATGCCAGCCCTCCTCCGGCCGAGTGAACAAACTTTTGAAACTTGAATCTGCTTTAAATTTGCCTCGGAATGCCAAGTGATTGATGTAACCGTTGAACTCCTTCGGGCTTGATGCCCGAGCACTTTTGATTTGCTGCTTGGAACTTTTAGGATTTATCTGAATTTGGTTTATCTCCGAATGTGCTTGCGTTTGCCTTCGAATGGACTTTGCTCATTGCTTGAAATAGTCTTTGTGCTGGAGATGCAGCTCTGAGGGGGCAGCTCTAGTCGACCCGCGCTTCGTCGTCCTCACGGATAGGGATGGAGCAGACGTTGTACTTGTGTCGTAGCTCCGAAGGAGAAGGTTGCAGTCGACCTGCACCTGTCGTCCTTGCGGATAGGGATGGAGCGGACGTTGTACTTGTGCCATAGCTCCAAAGGAGAAGGTTGCAGTCGACCTGCACCTCGTCATCCTTACAGATAGGGATGGAACGGACGTTGTACTTGTGCCATAGCTCCGAAGGAGAAGGTTGCAGTCGACCTGCACCTCGTCATCCTTGCGGATGGGGATGGAGCGGACGTTCTACTTGTGCCGCAGCTCCAAAGGAGAAGGTTGCAGTCGACCTGCACCTCGTCATCCTTACGGATAGGGATGGAACAGACGTTGTACTTGTGCCGCAGCTCCGAAGGAGAAGGTTGCAGTCGACCTGCACCTCGTCATCCTTGCGGATGGGGATGGAGCGGACATTGTACTTGTGCCACAGCTCCGAAGGAGAAGGTTGCAGTCAACCTGCACCTCGTCATCCTTGCGGATAAGGATGGAGCGGACATTGTACTTGTGCCGCAGCTCCGAAGGTGAAGGTTTCAATCGACATGCACCTCGTCATCCCCGTGGATAGGGATATGTTTCAAACTTAGGCGAGTACTGGACTGTAGCTAAGTCTCCTAGTGAGAGAACTTAGGCGAGTGCTGGACTGCAGCTAAGCCCCCGAGTGGGAGGGTTGCTCTCCACTCGGTAGGATTTTTTCAAACTTAGGCGAGTACTAGACTGTAGCTAAGTCTCCTAGTGGGATAACTTAGGCGAGTGCTGGACTGCAGCTAAGCCCTCGAGTGGGAGGGTTTCTCTCCACTCGGTAGGATTTTTTCAAACTTAGGCGAGTACTGGACTGCAGCTAAGTCTCCTAGTGGGAGAACTTAGGCGAGTGCTGGACTGCAGCTAAGCCCCCGAGTGGGAGGGTTGCTCTCCACTCGGTAGGATTTTTTCAAACTTAGGCGAGTACTGGACTGCAGCTAAGTCTCCTAGTGGGAGAACTTAGGCGAGTGCTGGACTACAGCTAAGCCCCCGAGTGGGAGGGTTGCTCTCCACTCGGTAGGATTTTTTCAAACTTAGGCGAGTACTGGACTGCAGCTAAGTCTCCTAGTGGGAGAACTTAGGCGAGTGCTGGACTGCAGCTAAGCCCCCGAGTGGGAGGGTTGCTCTCCACTCGGTAGGATTTTTTCAAACTTAGGCGAGTACTGGACTGCAGCTAAGTCTCCTAGTGGGAGAACTTAGGCGAGTGCTGGACTGCAGCTAAGCCCCCGAGTGGGAGGGTTGCTCTCCACTCGGTAGGATTTTTTCAAACTTAGGCGAGTACTGGACTGCAGCTAAGTCTCCTAGTGGGAGAACTTAGGCGAGTGCTGGACTGCAGCTAAGCCCCCGAGTGGGAGGGTTGCTCTCCACTCGGTAGGATTTTCTTTCGAACTTAGGCGAAACGGATTCGCGACTAAGCCCACCCACTGGGGGATTTCAGAAGTAAATAAGAACACAACAATCGAATGATAGGACCATAAGCTCTTGTCTTTGATAAACAAATTACAAAGGTGTTTCTTATTACATTTTATTCGAACGAGTGCTTAAGTATAAAAGGGGTGGAGCAGCTCCGCGTTCCAAGCCCGTGGCTCGTCTTTCTGATGCTCAATACTGTAAAGATGGTATGCTCCGTTGTGGAGAACTTTGGTGATGATGAAGGGGCCCTCCCAAGGTCGGGGCAAGCTTGTGTGGTTTCTGTTGATCCACTCGAAGAACCAGGTCTCCTTCTTGAAAGGCTCGACCCCTCACATTTCTGGCGTGGAATCGACGCAGGTCTTGCTGATAAATGGTCGAGCGGATCAAGGCCATCTCTCTTTCCTCCTCTAAGAGATCGACTGAATCTTGCCGGGCCTGCTCTGCTTCCTCTTCGGAGAAGAGCTCAACTCGGGGTGCATTGTGGAGCAGATCACTTGGCAGAACAGCTTCGGCTCCATAGACTAAGAAGAAAGGAGTTCGTCCGGTCGACCGATTAGGAGTTGTCCTCAAACCCCACAGAACTGACGGAAGTTCATCAACCCAAGCGCCTGCTGCGTGTTTGAGATCACGCATCAGTCGGGGTTTCAGTCCTTTGAGAATTAGGCCATTGGCTCTTTCTGCTTGTCCGTTCGACTGCGGGTGAGCGACAGAAGCATAGTCGACTCGAGTGCCCTGAGAGGCGCAGAAAGCTCTGAACTCATCGGAATCGAAGTTCGATCCGTTGTCCGTGATGATGTTGTGTGGGACTCCATATCTGAATGTCAATTCTCTGATAAAACTGACAGCGGTGCTAGCATCAAGGTTCTTGATAGGTTTAGCTTCGATCCATTTGGTAAACTTGTCGACTGCAACGAGCACATGAGTGAAGCCGCTCCTGCCAGTTCTCAGTGGTCCAACCATATCCAGTCCCCAAACAACAAAGGGCCAGATGAGGGGGGTGGTCTTCAGGGCTGACGCTGGCTTGTGAGACATGTCGGAGTAAAACTGGCAGCCTTCACATCTGTCGACTATATCTTTCGCCATTTCATTTGCTCGTGGCCAATAGAATCCAGCTCGGTATGCTTTAGCCACGATGGCCCGAGAGGACGCATGATGACCACAGGTCCCCGAGTGGATGTCATTGAGGATCATTCGACCTTCTTCTGGTGTTATGCATTTCTGACCGACTCCAGTCACGCTTTCCCTGAACAGCTGCCCTCTTATCACAGTAAAGGCCTTGGATCGACGGACGATCTGTCGAGCCTCTTCTTCATCCTCCGGGAGTTCTTTCCTGAGGATGTACGCAATGTAGGGCACCGTCCAGTCGGGAGTAATGGCCAGAACCTCCATGATCAGGTCGACCACGGCTGGGACCTCGACTTCAGTCGGATCTGTGGCGCTCTTAGGTTGCGTGGGCTCTTCAGTAAAAGGATCTTCCTAAACTGTCGGCGAGTGAATATGCTCCAAAAACACATTGCTGGGAATGGATTCTCTCTTGGAACCTATCTTTGCCAAATCGTCGGCTGCTTGATTTTTCAGTCGGGGTATGTGGTGGAGTTCTAACCCCTCAAACTTCTTCTCAAGCTTTCCTCACCGCGTTGTAGTAACCAGTCATGGCTGGGCTTCTGACATCCCACTCCTTCATCACTTGATTAACTACTAAATCTGAGTCGCCATAGACCATCAGGCGACGGACGCCGAGTGAGATGGCCATGCGCAACCCATACAGGAGTGCTTCATATTCTGCTTCATTGTTGGAAGAATCAAAGTGAATCTGGAGGACATATCTGAGCCTGTCTCCTCGGTGGGATACCAGAACTACTCCAGCACCAGAACCGTTCAGCATCTTGGATCCGTCAAAGAACATGGTCCAGTGCTCAGAGTGAACTTGAGTCGGCAGTTGCTGTTCGATCCACTCGGCGAGGAAATCTGCTATTGCTTGGGACTTGATAGCTTTCTTTGCCTCAAACTTGATATCCAGGGGAAGGAGTTCAATCACCCATTTGGCCACTCGACCAGTTGCATCTCTGTTGTGCAGAATCTCTGACAATGGAGCATCGCTGATGACTATAACAGAGTGATCCGAGAAATAGTGTGCAACCTTCTTCGTGGTCATGTAAATCCCATATACAAGCTTCTGATAATGAGGATATCTCTACTTTGACGGCGTCAGGACTTTAGAAATATAATAGACTGGGCGTTGAACCTTATAAGCTTTTCCTTCTTCTTCCCGCTCGATCGTAAGTACTGTACTGATGACTTGTCCAGTGGTTGCTATATAAAGCAGTAGAGGCTCTTTGCTGATTGGAGCAGCAAGCACCGGCTGGGTGGAAAGCAGGGCTTTTAGCTCTGCAAATGCTGTATCAGCTTCTGCGGTCCACTCGAACTTGTCTGATTTCTTCATCAGTTGGTAAAGAGGCAGCGCCTTTTCACCGAGGCGATAAATGAATCGACTTAGGGCGGCCAAGCAACCAGTATGCTTCTGGACATCATGCACACGCACATGGCATTTCATTCGGAGTATAGCGCCTACTTTCTCTGGGTTAGCATCGATTCCTCGTTCGGAAACAAGAAAACCGAGTAACTTTCCGCCTGGAACTCCAAACGTGCACTTTGATGGATTGAGCTTGATATCATACCTTCTGAGGTTGGCAAAGGTTTCAGCAAGGTCAGTCAGTAGGTCGGAACCTTTACGTGACTTGACCACAATTTCATCCATGTATGCTTCCACATTCCGACTGATCTGAGTGAGCAGGCACTTCTGAATCATCCGCATGAATGTGGCTCCGGCGTTCTTCAAACCGAATGGCATTGTGACATAACAGAAGCACCCAAACGGGGTGATAAAAGCTGTCTTTATTTCGTCGGGTCCGTACAGACGGATCTGGTGGTACCCGGAGTAAGCGTCCAAAAAGGACAAACGCTCGCACCCTGCAGTCGAGTCAACTATCTGATCGATGCGAGGGAGAGGGAAGTGATCTTTCGGGCAGGCTCGATTGATATCCTTGAAATCAATACACATGCGAAGTGAGTCGTCTTTCTTTGGGACCATGACAACATTGGCTAACCACTCGGAGTGATAAATTTCTCGGATAAACTCAGCCGCCAAAAGCCGAGCCACCTCTTCACCGATTGCCTTTCTTTTCTGGACGGTGGACCATCGAAGATGCTCTTTGACTGGTTTCACCTTCGGGTCAACTCGCAAACGATGCTCAGCCAATCCCCTGGAACACCCGGCATGTCAGAAGGCTTCCATGCAAAGATGTCCCAGTTCTCACGGAGGAACTGGATGAGCGCTTCTTCCTATTTGGAGTCGAGTGTGGTGGAAATGTGAGTCGGAGCTGCATTGGGATCCGTCGGGTGAATGTGAATCGACTTCGTTTCACCAGACGACTGGAATGCTGAATCTGTGGCTGGCTTCTTGGCTCGCAGCAAGTCACTCGGATCTGCATTTTTCTGGTATTCTTGCAATTCTACCACGGCCATCTGGGCATCGGCGATCTTCGAGCCCTTCTGGAAGCACTCTTCTGCCTTCTTTTGACTGCCAGTGATAGTGATCACTCCTCTGGGACCAGGCATCTTCAGTTTGAGGTACACGTAACATGGTCGAGTCATAAACCGTGCGTAAGCTGGCCTGCCCAGAATTGCATGATAAGCACTCTGGAAATCTACAACTTCAAATGTCAACTTCTCTTTGCGGTAATTTTTGAAATCACCAAAAACCACGTCGAGTGCAATCTGATCGAGGGATGCAGCCTTCTTGCCTGGAATGACCCCATGGAAACTCATATGGCTTTCACTGAGTCTGGACATCAGAATGCCCATTCCTTTCAACGTTTCTGCATACAGTATGTTCAGACCACTGCCACCGTCCATCAGGACCTTTGTCAGTCGAGTGCCTTCGACCACCGGGTCAACCACCAGTGCTTACCTCCCAAGGGTGGTGATGTGCGCTGGGTGATCAGACTGGTCGAATGTAATGGAGTCTGCGACCACTTCAAGTAACTGGGTATCGCCGGAGCGACCATGTTCACTTCCCTGTTGATGACTTTCAATCGCCTTTTGCTCTCAACATCAGTAAAAATCATCATAGTGGAATTTACGTGGTGATAACCATCATCATCCTCACCCTCATCCTCATCCTTGTCGGCTTCCTTCTCCTTTTCCTTGGGCTGTTTCTCTCGGAACTGCTGGATTAGGAGGCGACACTGTCGAGTGGTGTGCTTCGGGTAAATGAAGTTGCCTTCTTCATCTTTTTTGGTGTGGATATGGCACGGCAAATCCAACACGTCATTCCCATCTTGATCTTTTACTTTCTTGGGGTTCCATGACCCTTTGGGCTTTCCCTTGAACTTTCCTTGAACCACAGCCAAGGCTTCACCCGGAGCAGCTGGCTCGGCCTTGCGCTTCTGTTTCCGACCGGAGTTTCCTCCTCCGGTTTCGTGGGCGACTGCTTTGTGCTTGCGCTCCGGAGTCGCTCTTCTTCTTCACCGTTGGCATACTTGGTGGCAATTTCCATCATCCGAGCCAGAGTCATATTTCCTGTCCGGCCGAATTTCATATTCAACTCCCTATACCTGACGCCTTCCTTAAAGGCACAAATTGCCTGATGATCTGACACATCTTCTACCGTGTGGTGTAGGATGGTCCATCTCTGGATATAATCCCTCAAAGTTTCATTCGGCTTCTGAACACAACACTGTAACTCTGTCAAACCTGTCGGCCGTTTGCAAGTGCCCTCGAATGTTCTGACAAACACTCGGGCGAGATCTTCCCAAGTATAGATGCTGCCAGGTGCTAACTGATTCAGCCATGCTCTAGCTGAGCCCTCCAACATCATAGGAAAGTATTTCATGGCCACTTCATCATTGCCGCCACCAATCTGGACAGCCACTCGGTAGTCTTCAAGCCAAGTGTCAGGCTTGGACTCTTCGGTGAACTTACTAACTCCAGACGCCAACCTGAAGTTGGGGGGAATCACCGCAGCTCTGATAGCTCTGCTGAAGCACTCTGGACCAGAGACATGCACCATGTTGCTAGTTTGTGGACCTCCATCATGGCCCTCTCGGTGAGCTCTGTTTCTGTCGACCAAGCCCTGCATGAGAATAGATCTCGCATCAAAGCCTGGCTCCCTGGGGTCGATTGGAATACCTCGCCCAACACTGTGAGGGTGTCTGTCTTCATGCTGCCGAGGCACGTACGACCCGCTCCTCGGGGAGGCGTGGGCACTCGACGGCGATCATCACGATCGACTCGGCGATCATACTGCTCTCGGTTTCTGTACTGATCTCGTCGATCCCCACGTCCCTCATGCCTCGGAGGCGATCTTGGGCTATGGGCCGACTGAACTGTGTCTCCCATCACAGATCTGATGTGGATCCTATCCCGTGACTGAGATACAACCGTATTCTGCTCTCCCGTCGCCCGGAGCAAGGCTCGGATCTGCACCAGACCTCGACCAGCTTCTGACTGGGAGGGTTGGATCGACTCCGCTATCCGGGCAGCAGCAGCTAGATTCTGGATAGGGTTCGGTATACCTGAGTCGGAGGAGGAAAAAGCTGGCGTCGACTGGATTCGGGAGCGCGCTGCCGAGCGCGGTCGTCGAGTGCGCGCTGGAGGTTCTCCAGTCGAGTGCGCTCAGCCAGGTTGGCCAAGCGCGCCTGCTCCAAGGCCTAGGCCTCAGGGGTTTCTCCAACTATAGGAGTATGCAATGCATCCATGTTCCGACGGCGGAGTTCCTCCCTCTGCTGTGAGGAGAGGGGTTCCAGGCGGTACTCCTCGTGAACGCGCCACAGATCGCCGTTCCCGTCGCCTCCGTCTTCACGGTTGAAGCCAGGAGGGCTGTGTGGTCCATTGACCATCAGAACTTCAGCCGCTGGGTCGCTGCTGTCGCACTCGGATGCGGTCTCTACGGAGCCAGTCGACAGATCGAACAGGCCGTAGAGAGTTTTGTCAGGCTCGATCGCCACGACTTGAGGGGTGGCCGACTGGCGGGCCACCGCATGCCTCACCCACCGATGAAGCCTCGACCGACCGGAGCGTTTGCTCCGGCGAGCCGCAGGGAGGGGGAAATCTGATGAAGTCGACTGATACTGGGTCGATGGTTGCCGCAGGAGGATGCCGCGGACGCACGCGCGAAAGTGCGTCGCCCCGTGAGCAGGGAGCGCGTCGACGTCGAGTGGAGCCTCCTGAAGCCAAGCGGAGTCGTCGGCGACAAACACGAGCGCGCCGAGACAGATCTCGAGGCCCTCAGCCAAACCTCCTCCTGAAACCATGATGAAGGGGATCGGAAAAATCGCAACTTCTCCAACAAGTCGCTAAGACACCTGCCCCAAGGTGGGCACCAACTGTCGTGGTTCTAAGACTGACAGTAGAGTAGGGGGTGAGAATGTAGAGGCAAGATCCTAGCTATGGAGGAGTTGTACACACGAGTTTTACGAGTTCAGGCCCTTCTCGGAGGAAGTAACAGCCCTACGTCTCGGAGCCCTGAGGCGATCGACTGAATATATGTGTGTGAATTACAGAAAGTGCGAACCCTTGTCCCAGAGGAGGGGTGTGGCTTATATAGAGTGCGCCAGGACCCCAGCTCCCCTCCGTTACACAAGGTTCAATGCTCATAAAGGTAGGGCGTTACTGGTAACGTCTACAATAAAGTGTTATAAATGCCCATAAAGCTATGGTTTAAGTCATGACCGTTGCAGAGTGGAGGGTTTCTCATCTTCTGGTGGTCGAGTGTCTTCAAGGTGGTCGAGTGAGCACATCTTCATGGTCGAGTGGATGATGTTTTCTCTTCGACTGCTTCTGATTCTTTGTAGAGATGTCCTTGGGGAGGGTATGTTGGACAGATCCATGACCCTACCCTAGGTACATAGCTTCATCAGGCCGCACAGGAAACCAAACATGTCGAATTTTGCACCTCGGGTGCGAGATAGGTGCGACGCACCCATCCAAACACGCCCCTAGCAACTGGGCCTGGCGTGCGCCTACCCTGAGAGCATGGGCCTCTCCCCTCTCGCGAGCCACGCACGCATGCGCGCGCTGAACCGCCTAGGGCCGCCTGCCACGTGCGCGCGCTACGCCGGAAAACTCGCCGAGAAGAATCGATCTCGATTGCTTTCTACACGCTGCAAGTGCTTCTGATTGCTATTCCAAAACGCCGACTCCGAACAGATCTCGTTGCCACCGTTCCGATCCGTGGATCGGTTTCAACTCCACAACTATGATCCCTCGGCTTCGCTTCCTCTAGATCAACCCGACCGTCTTCCGAACCTTTTCAACCTTCCTCATGATACCACTTGTTAGAATAAACCGAGGCATACCGTCGATCATCCGAGGACCAAGCAATCACACACAAGCACGACACCGAGATTTGTTAACGAGGTTCACCGATATGGATATATCCCCGGGGCCTGACTATGGGCGCTCCTCCCCATGACACCGCTACAATACCGTACCCGGTCACCTTGGACACCGGCACATGCCGCCGACTTCTCCTGCGTTCCGGTACTATTATGTTGGCATAGGTTATATCGTATGTCTATCCCCCGCTATTTATGAGAGGCCTAGGATACAGGTGTCCTACTTTGACACGACTACATATCCTATATAAACACAATACAACTACAAGTCCAACTGTAACCTACCCTTGTACACAATATTCGACACAACTCCAACAATCATTTTATCTATGGTTTGCATAGATAGGAAGGCCTAGTGGAAAATACCCATTGTCATCAAAGATCAGACAAAACATCGTAGGAAATGGTGGCAAGTCATTTCCTATGCACTAGAGCGAGGCAGGCGTTTTCACCTAGGAAAGGCATTGACAGGCAAATATACATAGGTGATCGATACCTTTTCTTTCTCAAAAAAAAAAGATGATTGGTACCTCACTGTATTACGGATAATATAACTAATTTATATAATTAGGTCCGTAGGACACATATAAGCTATTCCCTCTGTTGCATAATATAAAAGCGTTTTTATATATATGTGGGCGCATGCATATATCATCCATGAAGTTCAAACACAAGATGACTTGCAGGTGCAGAGGCACTAGGTTCCTTTACAATCTGTACATATAAGATGATTTGTCAACACGCTTGTAGGCGTTCCAATCTTGGGAACGAGTGTTTGCAGGTTCTACACGCAAGATGGCGGTAGTACCATTTTGTAGTCAGTAGGAAGAAAAGAAACACTATCATTTCAGATAGTGTGTTCTGGAACTTCTTCACGGCATGCACTTGCATGTCTTTAGTGAGCCATGATGACTTTATATACAAGAGACTAAGCCCGCAACTGCCTCCCGGGTCGCTCGCTCGGGCGACTCCGGAGGCGATACGAGGCCGAGCCAACCACTCCTCGTCTCTGATCTCTCACCGCCGCCATCGCCGCCGGCTCCACGGCGGCGGCGGCGGCGCCCTGCCCTGCCCTGCCCTGCCGTCAAAGGCGGAGGGTGTGGTGGGCGTGCGTTAGGCATGTGGTGGTGGCACTCCCGTGGATGATCTGCACTTCGACAGCGGAATCGGAGGCTGGCAGCGTCATCAGTTCATGGGGTCGTGCCTTTGTTGGTGTTTGGTCCTCCGGTGGGGTGCTGCTGTAGCCGCTTGGACTTAACGCCCTTCGTTCCGTGAGGGTCTTCCTCGAGATCTGAAGATCGGCCTGGAGAAGATGCGATGGCTGCTCCATACCAATAGCCAATATTGGTTTGGCTTTGAGGCAGCTCGAGTTGTGCGCTTCTCCAATTCTCCAGGAGGCTGCACCGTTGGATCTTCCCTGGTGGTTGCCTCCTGATCTGGCCGCCGCCGTCGCCGTGGTGCGTTGCTGGCCCTGCCGATCTAGCAAGTTCGCTGGTGATTGCCGGCATCCCAATGTGGCAGTCTGCTGGTGGTTGCCAGCCTTCTGATCTAGATTATTTCCATGGCTTGGTGCGTCCCTATCTGGTTGCTAGCCGGTGATTCCGGTCTTCCGATCTGGTTCGTCTCCATGGCTTGGAATAGATCAAGACAAGCATGCGGGGCTGGTGCATGGATGCTTACGCACACAGACGGCCGCTTGAGGTGCACGTGCGTGCAGATGACGGCCACCGACTAGTTGCAGCCCATGGTCCTGGCTACTTGCCTCGCTGATTGCGGTCGCCATTGAAAGATCTTTGTGTGAGTTTCATCTCTGCAGATCAGGTGGTTGACTTCGGTGGCGAGATGCAAACTATGGGTGGAGTTTTGATACAGAGGGATGATTGTACAGCGATGATAGCTGCTGGGATTGTGAAAAAGTGGTGGCGACAACACCTGAATGACTTCAATGGTGGTGCTACTTGAGCACCCCGTTTCGAGCTCCGGAGTGAAAGCCTAGGTCTGACCCAATTTTGGTATACCTAGCAATGACGATGTTTTACATCGTTATCTTATTGAAGGCATTGTTCGGAATGCTCGGACTGATTTTTTAGGGTGAAAGCCTAGATTCTAGCTTTGGGTTGCTGGATCCGGTGACGGTGACATTTGAGTGTCGCTTACTTCCTGAAGGCGTTGCTGTTGAAGAATCTCGTCGTCCGCGTGGTGTCATGAGACGGTCGGTGCAGATATGGTCATTGTTATAGTTTGCTGATCGTTGATCTGATCGCTTTAGGGCATTTTTTTTATTTTTTTTTCTCGTCTACGTATAGCTTTGGTCTTATATGACTTAGCTATTTACCGGCGTGTTTTGTGTGCGTGCGTTGATGTCGGTTCATATCCTAACTATGCAAAGGCCGGGTATATGTTTATTGTATTTGTATCCTCTTGATGCTTCATTTTAAGTTAATAAAGTCCATCCTTTATTGAAAAAAATATACAAGAGACTAACACTGAGATATGAAAAGACTTACTCGAATGCTGGCAGCTACACTTAGATGAAAAGACAAGTTGATATTCACATAGTACATATTGTAGAAAGCGACTTACAAGCTTCCCATATAGCACATGATTGATTCAGTTGGCAATTCCATGACCATACATACATTACATATATATTAGTGCAGTGCATCCTACCATTGTCTGAACCTATTTTTTACCAGTTGAAACCATTCCCACCATCAGAACAGGAACCATTCCCACCATCAGAACAGGAACTCACTTCAGTTTCAGTGATAACCCGACTGAACAAGGCCCATGAAATCAGGCTCTACTACAGGTTGATTCTCTCTTCTTTCTATCAAGTGCAGGTGCATTGCGTCACATGTGCTTGAGGACAAACATGCCGAAACCGACGCCGAGGAAGGTGGCGATGGCGATGCCAAATATGCCGGCGAGGATCCCGGGGACGACCAGGGAGCTCCAGCCCTTGCTGGTGGCCATGCCGCAGGCGGTGGCTGGACGCGATGAGCAGCAGCTTCTCCTCCAACCCCAGCAGCTTCCCAGCGCCCAAGATCACCAGCAGGTGCACGGCGATCTGCACCAACGAGAAAGCGAAGATGCCGGGCGCCGTGTGAATGATGTGGAAAAAAATTATATGAAACCAGATCTCACGGTTAGCAGGTGAGACCCGTCCCAATGGATGACATGTGGCATTCACAAATCACAAAGCATTTAATCTCTTCTTCATTGATTTTAAGTGGGGGACGAAGGATACTTTGTGATTTATGAATGCCACGTCTCATAGAATTCTTTTCCAGATGACGTCGCGGATGCTCCCGTTGGCCCCACCTGCATCAGGATCACGGCCATGGCCTCGCCGGCGGGGGCGAGCTTGCCGACGTGCGAGGGGAACAGTGTCGCCAGCGCCACCGCGATTGCTGTGATGCAGGGGAGGCTGCCGCCCTGTACGCCCAGCAGGGCCGTCATGTGCTTGCCTGCTCTGCATATCGCGAACGACACGGCCAGCGCCGTCGCGCTCTCCAGGACCGGCAGCCTGTCGCCGCCGCCGGCAGCCGGAGTGGGCTCGCCGCTGGCGTTGACTCCCTCTTTGGAATGCACCGTCTCTTCAGCGGGGATCTTGGCGGCCAGCGCGAATAGCGTGGTGAAGTAGAGCGCGCAGATGACGTTGTCGGCGGCCAGCACCGACGGGGTCACCTGCAGGGCCTCCGCGACGGCCACGTAGTTGACGGCTCCTCCGATGTGCCGGCTCATGAGGGCCGCCGCGATCTTCCAGTTGTCCGGCCCCAGCGACCGCATCGGCACCAGCGCGAACGCCACCACCGTGCCCACCGTCGTCGCCACTGCCATTTCCAAGAAAGATCGATGGGTCATGGGTCATGGATTGTCAGCTAGCTGAGTAGTGGAACTGTAGATCGATGAAGCGCGCGTACCAGATCCGAGGAGGAATGCGAGGAGGAGGGCGCCGGCGGAGCGGACAACGCGGCGGAGGTCGGCGCGGAAGAGGAGCAGCGGCACGGCCAGCGGGAGCAGGTACTCCAGCACCACGCGGTAGGCGGGGGCGTCGGCGGCGACGAGCCCGGCCGTGGTGGCGGCGAGGCCGAGCAGCACGCTCACCAGCGCGCCGCTCAGCGCCTTGCCGGCGCGGGTGCTTTTCTCGGACCAGACGCCCAGCGCGGCCGCGGACAGGAGGACCGTCCAGTTGCCCCAGTGGTCGGAGACCAGGACCAGGGGGAGGCCGTGGGGCAGCAGAGCTCGGGCTCGAGAGAGCGGGAGGCGCCGGCGTGCAGCGTGGCCGCGGTGGTGGACAAGAGTAGTGCGGGTGCCGGCGACGGCGGTTGAGAGAGAAGAGGCGTGGCTAGCTGAGTCTCGGCTGCGTGGGCGCACGACCACGAAGGCTGCCGTCGCCGTCGCGGCGGCCATCGATGGTCAACCGCGTCTTCCCGTCGAAAGCCAAATGAAGTGGATGCCTGTCGTTGGGAAAAAAATTCCTGTACTACCGGATCGTGCACAACCAATCGTGAGACCCTCTCCCGCATGGGACACCTGGCAATACGAATCTTAAAGCAACAATGGTCTCGGATCTCTCCGTCGCCCCATCCAACCGTCACTGTGGTGATGCGCCCGGGCTGCTCGTCATATCACAGCCGGTGTGCTCCTTAGAGGGAAGAAAATTATATAAGATCAGGTCTTACGGTTAGCAGGTGAGACCCGTCTTGATGGATGACACGTGGTATTCACAAATCACAAAGCATTTCTATCAGGATGGGTCTCGTGTGAGACCTAGTTTTATAGAATTCTTTTCCTCGTTAGAGCATCTACAGCCCTCAAATGTCCGTGGACACGGACGCGTCCTTTGGTAGTGACTGGACACGTTTCAAATTTCACGAGTTGCTTCCGGACATCTTATACTACATTCTTAAATCCATACAAAGACACGCAAATGAAATAAACCTACGTACTACGTCGATCACCTATCTACTCCTCATCGGAGATGTCAACAATCTCAGTGCTCGGCTCCGGCAGCATGGGCGGTAGTTGCTCTGGCCTCCTTCTCCTCTATCTTCGCATTGAGTTCGGCGAAGACAACAACATTTGGGTGGCGACAACGGCATTTTGGTGGTATGTTCCTTCCTGAAAGTGTCATCCGAGATGGCTCTGGGTGTGGTTCAATGGCGGCATGTGTGGCCTAATATCATCTTCAGCATCCTAATCGGGTCCAGGTGTGGAGGGTTCCAGCTGCAGGTGCGAGGGATTGGGGTCCTTGCCTCAATGCCGGCGTTAGGCCTTTAGCGTTGGCAATTCCTATCCTTGACCGGGGGCATGGTGTTGCATCCTTTTGGCCTTCTCTGAGGTTTCAGCGCCTTCGTTCGATAACTCTCGTTCGGTGTTCTGCCTTGCTGCTGTCGACGACGGTGATTGGGTGGTCGGTTCTCCGTTTCATGTGGGTTTGTTCATTGTGCCTCTCCTTTGATAGCTTGGGCACTTTGATTTTGGGTTCTAGGGTGAACCACTCCACCGGCCACCGGTGCGGCATCCATCGAGCCTAGGTGAAAGGGTAGGGTCCCTTTGCGGTGATGGAGTCAGATCATGTGATACCCCGGTTTGGTCCTTTGGTGGCAGTCAACGACACAAAACATGCATGGTGGTGCCCTCCTCCCGTCTCCTTAGTAGGTTACCTAGTTTCGGCTTCGCGGCATTCGATGGCAAGGGTGTTGTGTGCTCTTTGCCTTTGAGTTGTTTTAACGAGCACATTAAATCTTTATTTTCGCTTTCCTTTTTCTTTCTTGTTGTAACTTGTAGTCTTGTCTCCTAGCCGGTTGATCGCTTTGTTAATTCAAAGTCGGGCTCTTCTCCAGCCTTCGTTCAAAAAAATATTCGGCGAAGAGCGCGTCGAACGCCGCTTGGCTCGGTTGGCCTCCATATATGCCTCATCCTAGTGGACTCCGGGATGGTTTGCTGCTCCGCCATCTCCACCGATTGTGCGACGGCGAACTCGGCCTCCGCCTGCTTCGCCTCCTCCACCTCCATCGGAGCCAGCTCCTCTCCCTCCTCTTCCCCTGGCTGCTGCTCCTCCTTCAGCTCCGGCGAGTCCAGAGGCAGCCCGACAGCGATGGAGCCAGCACGCGCAGCCTGTCTCGCCCAGATCTCCTGTTGGATCTAGTACCGGCACTCCGGCGCGAGCATTGTGTAGTAGGTGATCTTCCTCCGGATCATGGCGGAGCACCGGAGCATGGGCAGAGCGCTGGAGCGGGAGAGGGAGGAGGTGGATGGGTTCGGCCTGGCGGCCATGAGAGGGGGAAGGTGGATGGGCAAACCACACCAAACACATAGCATTTTCTGGGGGGAACAACACATCACGCCCAAAAGGAGAAAGAAGAAGAAAGAAATGCCAACAACGGCAGCTCGGCAGACCACGAATGATCCTCCACTGTTGCGCCCTCCAGCTGCTTTGTCCCACCACACGCCAAGGCTTCGGACTGCCGCGTACCAAGCAGCACCTCCAGGAAGGAATGCGATGTCGACGACACTTTTGCCCGGACATGTCTTAGGGTTTCCCCCAGCACACGGAGGGGAGTGGGGGATGGGTAACACCGACACCTTTAGGAAGGAGAGGCGACACCCGCTTGCGTCACCGCGTCAGAGCCGAAAGAACCGACAGGGATTTCTCCTGCACCCCAAACACGCTACCCACCCGATCCGGAACTACCCACCCAGCTTGCCACCCGCCAGCACGCGCCACGACGGTCTTGAGATCATCTACGCCGCCTCGCTAAGAATACCAACACGAGGCCAAGAGGACAGAGACAAGCAGTGCCAGGAAGCAAGGGCGGCAACACCGGAGCCGCGCGGGAGGGAACCACCTCCACCGCCATCACGCGGGAGGCCTGTGCCTCCAATACTGTTTCGGTCGCGGCAGCGGGGGCATACCATGCCACCCGGGCCCGACCAGGCCCAGATCGGGCCCGCAATGCCGCGGCCACCGCGTTGCAACACCAGCAGTGCCAACACCGCCACCCTCCACCAGCCCTACGCACCTCCGCTGCTTCTCGGGAGGGACGCCGACACCACGCTCCGCCGCCGACCCGCCAAACCCAGATGGGGCCCAAAGGACCCAAATCTGGGCCGAGCAGGCGCCACCAATCCACGTCACCGCGCCACCCCGCTGCCAATGGCAACGCCGCCACCCAGCAGGTCTCCTGGCCGCGCTGGACCACTGCTACCTAGGGACACCATCCTGAGCCGCTCCGCCCCGCGATGCCACCGACATGGGAATGGCCAGGGGCCGCCGCCCCAGCGTCGCCCGAGCCAAGCCCGGCGGCGAGCTCTCGCGACGGTGACAGGGAGGGGTGGAGGAGCCGAGGCGCGACCGGTCGGCCGGGGAATGTTCATGCTATGCAGGCCCAACAGATCATTTTCTTCCCGCGCAGGCCTGAATGAGGTATATGCGGGCTACCAAACACATCCTAAATTGCAGTTCTTTGGGCACAGATGTATTTTTTTCGTCATTTGTTCTCCCAGTTTGCAGAATGGATGAGAAGGGGCCGGCCTCAAAGAAATTAAGACGAACACACGCATAAATTCTACTCTAAGAAAAAGGGAAGAAATTTCTACACGGAGTTTAATACTGCAATTCTGCATTCCGCAAGCTATACTAGCAGTTCTAGTTGGCTAGGGTGTGTGGCGCGCAGCTGTCGACGGCGCAGGCCATGATGTCCTTGTAGTCCCTGGTGATGGTGAAGGCGTCATGCACGGCGCCGTCGTCGCTGTGGATGAACTCGAACCGCATGGACGCGTGGTCGCTAGCAGTGAGCTTGACGTACCCGAAGCTCTCGTTCCTCGCCACGCTCCACTGCGGCCACGCGCCGCCGGCGTAGCTCCTCAGCTTGGCGCCGCCCGTGCCGGCCACGACGTGGATGGTCCCTCCCGTCGCCCCCGCGTAGCTGCTCTGCCGATCTTTGCCCTTGACGGTGCACGTGTTCTCGTAGACAGGGCACGTCCGCTCGTAGTTGTGGACGTGGCCGTAGACGGCGAGGTCGACGCGGTGGCGCTGCCAGAGCGGCTGCAGGGCGCGGCCCATGGGCTCCGCGAAGGAGCCCTCCTGCGCGTAGAAGTCGTTGGAGGAGTAGCCGAGCGGGCGGTGCGCCAGGAAGACGAGCCACGGCTGGTGCTTGCGGTCGGCGCCGGCGAAGCAGGCGTCGAGGAACGCGTGCTGCTCGGACCCGGGCCGCCAGTCGTGCTCCGTGTCGCCCACGCAGAAGCGGAACATGCCGTAGTCGGCGGCGTACCAGAACTTGCCACGGTGCGCCGCCGCCGGCACGTAGAAGTAGGTCTCCGCCGGCACGCCGCACTCGCCGTGTGAGTCGTTGCCGTTGTAGAACCCGCCGGTGTCCATGTACGTCCGCTCGTGGTTGCCGCTACATTAGAAACTTATTAACATGGCTGAGTACCAAAAAGTGCATCTGAACTTGCAAGATTTTCAGGGTGAGCGGACGAACCTGGCGACCATGTAGGGGAGCTTGGAGGCAATGGGCTCGATCTGCGCGGTGAACTGGTCCCACTGCGCGAGGAAGCCGTTGGCGTAGGAGAGGTCGCCGATGTGGAACACGGCGTCGTAGTTGGGCAGGTCCTTGACCAGCCGGTCGGTGGTCACCTGCGCCCCGGGCTGGAATCCCTGGAGCTCGCTGCTCCCGTCCTTTGCCCCCTGCAACCCAGCAACATACACCATGATCAGTGGCCTGGCTTATAGTACAGCTGAACATTTTCTTATGTGATGAAAAATTCTCACGAGTCCCATGTCGCCGAAGATGACGATGCGCTGGAGCGAAGCCTGGCCCGGGTAGGGGGACGCGCGGAAGGTGGCGGACTTGCCCCACGCCACCGTCCCGTCCTGCAGCTCGTGCCCAATCTGATATGAGTACCTGAAGAAAAACATGACAGCCATGAGTGCGAAGAAATATGTTGGATTTCAGTTTCAGAAGTGAAATGTTCTGAATCTGATTCAGCTGTCAGTGTCATGTTCTTACTCTCTGTTTGGCCAGAGGTCCTTGAGGAACGCGGTATGGATGTAACCCGGATCCCTGTAGCCCTGTCCACGGGCCGGATTACCTGCGATAATTTCGACAACGCTGAATTAACAGCAGCAACTGCTCTGAACTCTGAACCCTGGACTGTACGTACCGCAGAGGTGGCCTCGCGTGAAGGTGAGCGTGCCGGCGGGCGTCCGCTTGGAGGTCTCCTCGCCCTTCATCCTCCACTCCACGAACGGGTACGCCTCACCGATGTTGTACCCGCTCGTCCACGTAACCGCCATCTACACGCAGGACAATCACATGAGCAGGGAACAGAATACACATGTGCAGGCGATCAATACTTTCGGTTAACTAATTTGAGCTCACCTCGTTCCATTGCTTCCCCTGGGACAGGCGCGGGAACACCGGGGCCTTGGGGTTCGCGAAGGAGATCTTGTTCGAGATCGCCAGAAGCTTAGGCTGCAGAGGAACGCATGATTAGAGCCCGAAGGCATAATTGTTCTTGCAATCGAGAAGAGACCGATCTTACCTTGTCCTTGCCGCCGGAGAAGAGGCCGAAGGCGTAGTCGGAGCGCTGGTTGATGAGGAGGAAGCTGGTGTTGCCGCCGCCGGTGCGCAGGAAATCCGGCTCGCAGTTGCCCAGCTTGTACTGCAACAACACACCACAGCAACACAGATCAGTACAGGCGTGTCCCGTGTGACATCTATTAATTCCTGGCTGCCTTTGTATCTGTCCACTGACCTTGATCGGAGCCACGGGCAGCCCTGCGGGCGCATCTCCTTCCCCTGCTACCCTGGCGCTCCCGATGCCGGAGCTGCACGCACACACGATCACAGATTGCACGGACAGCTCAACAGATCTCATGACAAGTACTAGCACCAATTAATTGTGGTAAGCTGGTCATTGATCATGATTGACACTAGTATGCTATAAGCTGGGCGTGTGTTTGCGTACTACCTGAAATCGGCCGGGGAGAAGAGGCCAATCCAGTGGTCGGAGGAGGGCGAGGGCGTCGTGAAGTTGACCGCCACCCACGCGGAATCCTCCCCCTGCAACGCAACGCATCCAGTAACCGGATTAAACAGCGCGGCTCATCCACGCATACATACATATATACACGAGTGAATCGTGCGTGCACTCACGTCCTTGCCGAGCACGTCGGGTGAGGCGTGGATGGCCGACCCGGGGTCCATGGCGACCTGCGCGGCGGCCAGGTTCAGCGTCGACAGCGGCTGGATGTTGTCCGGCGCCGAGTCCTCCACCGTGATCGCCGTGGCGGCGGCGGCCATCAGCAGCAGCACGGCCGCCACCAGCAGCGCCGGCAGCGCGCTTGCTCCCATCTTTTGCTCTACCAACACGATGCCAACGTTGGACGACGCCGACAGCCGATGATGGGACTCACGATTTTATAGGGAGTTTTTAATTCAGTTGACTCCTGAGTCGTGACGATACTGTTCAAAGCAAAACAAGATACTCCTACCTAGTACACGAGTTTTTTTTATATTTTCTTTTTTTAGGAGAACCTACTACACGAGTTTGTTATACCGGTTTAACTTTGTTTTCTGAGAGAAAAAGGAGATATGCACTATTTTTTTTAAAGAGGGAGATAAAAACGAGAAGTCCGGTTTTCTTAAAGAACTTGCTTCATATTTGGAGAACCTGATAAAGAAAGCGACTTCACTGCAACTTGGAGTGAACTCCACAGATACAAAACCTATACATACATACATACAAAAATTCATTCCGGTTTACAATGAAAAATGAAGCACCGAAATTAGTAGAGGAAAAATTAACCTATATTACAAGCCCTAAAACAAGATAATATGCGGTTAACATAGGCAACGAAGCCAGTGTGCTGACTATAATCCTGCATACGCTTTCCCCTCTCCTATTCGTGCTTGCGATTGATCCGCTACACCTAATCCTCCAGAAGGCCACCGCCCAAGGAAAACTCCATCCCCTCGATGGTCAGGCTATGTCAATTCGGGCCTCCCTCTACGCGGACGACGCAGCTGTTTTCCTTGCCCCCATTAAGTCTGATGTTGAGTTCTTTGCCCGCACCCTAAAGAGTTTTGGGGAAGTCACTGGCTTGGTCACGAACTGTACCAAAAGCTTGGTTGCTCCTATTCGTTGTGAGAACCTGGACC
Source organism: Triticum aestivum (assembly GCF_018294505.1). Taxonomy (NCBI): domain Eukaryota; kingdom Viridiplantae; phylum Streptophyta; class Magnoliopsida; order Poales; family Poaceae; genus Triticum; species Triticum aestivum. Next base: position 494,362,940 of record NC_057806.1, read on the forward strand.
TGGTGGACATCTTACACTCTTTCCCGGTCAACCGTTCCTCCTTCCCAATGAAGTATTTGGGCCTACCTCTCTCGGTCAAGAAGTTGAAAAGAATCCACTATCAACCGCTTGAAGACAAGATCGCAGCCCAATTGGCACCGTGGATGGGTAAACACGTTGCCTCTCCAGGACGTGTTGTGTTGGTCAAATCCGTGCTTACGGCCATTGCTATCTATTATATGACGGCGCTGAACCTCCCGGTTGAGGTGATGAACAAGATTGATGCGCTCCGACGGGCATTCTTGTGGGCTGGATGTGACAAAGTCACTGGAGGAAAATGCAAGATTAATTGGGAGCAAGTGTGCAAGTCAAAACTTCATGGGGGTCTTGGCATTCTCAATCTGAAAAAGTTTGCATCTGCTCTGCGCATTCGTTGGCTCTGGGGTGAGTGGCTTACTCCGGTCAAGCCTTGGGTGGGATTAGGGACGCCATGCGACCGACAGGATAGAGACATCTTTGCGGCCTCCACAAAAGTAGTCGTGGGCGATGGTACTCGTGCCATTTTTTGGGAGTCTGCTTGGCTTGATGGTTTGCGACCCAAGGACATTGCACCAAAATTTTTTGAGTTGTCACAAAGAAGAAATTGCTCGGTCCAGAAAGCACTCCTCAATAATTTTTGGGTGTCTCAGGTGAAGACCTCTCAGGGCATGACTGTTGACCATCATGAGTTCGTCAACCTATGGGAGAAGCTATCTCATGTTCAGCTAATACCTGACATGCCTGACTCCATCATTTGGAAGCTCACCAAGGATGGTCACTATTCCGCAGCAACGGCTTACAGTGCGCAGTTTCTCGGTTTAGTCGACTCGGACTTGCCTCAAATTGTTTGGACAACTTGGGCCCCCCCAAAATGCAAGTTTTTCGCTTGGCTAGTCATCAACAATAGAATCTGGACGGCAGACCGGCTTCAGAAGCGAGGGTGGCCTAATTGCAACATGTGCCCCCTGTGCAAGCAAGTCCAGGAATCGGCGGCTCATCTGCTTTTTAAATGCCGCTACACGGTTAGAGTATGGAACATGATTAAAGCGTGGCTTGGCCTTCATGACATTTACCCGTAGAACTGGGCCATGGTTGACACGGTGAAGAAGTGGTGGAGCGCCAACGCTTCCAACAGGACGCAATCTCGACGACCGCTTACCTGCCTTATGTTGCTCGTCTCTTGGGAAATTTGGAAAGAGCGGAATGCTAGGGTATTTCGTAATGTCGCAGTGCCTGTTGGGGTTTTAGTAGCTAGAATCAAAGACGAGATGACGCTATGGTGTCTGGCCGGTGCGAAACATTTGTGTAATATCATGCCACGAGAGTGATACGTTGTATTTGGCCTTTGGCCAAGACCCCTAATACTCCTTCTTATTCAAAAAAAAACTATAATCCTGCAAAATAAAAATGGCTCGACTTATTATTATATATAACATTCTACAACAAAAATCAATTGCATTTGTCCAAAAACAGAGACACATAAAGAAAGGAACAGTCAAATCAAATAGTGTGATCATCAACAACTACTTACGCGGTACTAAGTACACCAGCATGCAGGTCATACTCTCGTGAGAAGACAAATGTTGCGACTGACTGTGGCAGTGCAGCCTATCAAGGTGAATGCAAAGAAGTATGATTAGAATAGCTGGCTTCAAAAATTAGGCAATGTAACATTATTGTTGTAACAATGATTCAATAATCACCTGCAAGATAGTAACACGTAGAAGGTCACCACGGAGTCCTAAAATTAGGGCTCCAGCTACGGTGGCGGCCGGTGCCACGATGAACCTCAACACCAAGCTCAACGCGGTCAAGCCTAGTCCACACACAATAAACTTGTCTTGTAGTCCTATGAACATGCCTACAATGCAACAATCGGAGTTTATTCTCATGCCTCAATGCTCACATTGTTAGGTGTCCCTCCAGATCACATGATTTGGAAAACACATGAATAGAAAAGGCATATAAGTATGATGTTATGAATTTTAGTTGCTTAGTTGTTTTTGTGTAAATCATACATTCACGAGAGATAGAAATTAGTGACACTTGTTTATTTGTATAAGTTGTAACACATGAATTTTCTATGGAGACCATGGCACGTATACCCTACATTTCCTCTTGTGAACATAATATACTTCCTCCGATCCTTTTTACTCCGCGTATTGGATTTGCGTCAAGTCAAACTTTGTAAACTTAGACCAAATTTATGTTAAAAAACTATCAACATCTACAATACCAAATATATATATACTATGAAACTACATTTCATGACGAATCTAATAATATTGATTTGGCATTGTGAATGTTGATAGTTTTTTCTATAAGTTTGGTCAAAGTAGAGATGCTTTGACTTCGGACAAAACTTATATGCAGACTAAAAAAGACCGGAGGGAATATGAGTTAATTGCACAATACCACCACATTGATGGTTAAGTTTGCAGAAACCATTGGTCTACAAGTTTGTTACAAAAACCCACCCAAACTCGCCAAACAGTGTTTATGCAAAGAGATTACCCACCAATTAGTGTTTTTGTCACAAACCCATAGGTCGGTGATTTCTGCAAACCTAGCTCTCAATGTGGTGATTTTGTGTAATTAACTCCATAATAGAACCTAAACTCAAAATGTTGCCATGAAACAACTATAATTGATCAATTGACTTGTTATTGTCAAAAAAATCATTGCTGTAAATGTGGTGCTCCTTCCACTCCAATGAATGAGGCCCGCACACATTTTAAAAATGAACTTTGACAATTAATTGGATCAATCAAATTTAGGGTAGGTTATATTTGACAAAAAGTATACCGTTGAATTCGTACTCGAAATAAGTTTTCAATTATATAATATATATATATATTATTATTATTTGTCTAATCTGTAGTAAGTTTTTACAATACGTGTGCGTCCTGTTCATTCAATTGGAGGGAGTAGTATTCTAAAAAAACGCAAGGTAGACCTACTAAAAATGGAGGAAAAAGAAACGCAAGGTTGACCATGGAGTTTGGTTTGGCAAACGAATAGCAAAACCCATCTCGAAACGAATCTAACTGCAGTAGACTTTTTTGATAGCTAATTGCACCAAGATTTGTTAGGTGGTTACGTACGTACCCATGCTGAACATTCCCATTCCAATGCAGGTCTTTGACATGATCGCGATGGAGCCATCTATGATGCTTGGCATCTTCAGGTGCCACCTACATTTGTATGATTGCAAACACATGCACTAGATTACTAATTGGATGAATTATTGCAACTAATAATCCAACCATTGTACTACCAAGAGAAAATCTATTGTGCAACATGGCACATGCAAACCTGTTTGCCACGAAAGACCACGCGACCCCAAGGAGGCTGGCGTACACGTTGGGGTTGCGGGCGAGCTTCACCCCGACCGCTCGCAGAAGCGGCGCCCAGAACGCGCACCCCGTCGCCGCCATTTTCCGGCCATCTCCGGCTGCTGCTGGCCGGTGGACGTCGCTCCCCGGCGCCTCCTGCAGGTCGCCTTCTTCGCGCGCGACGGCGCCTTGATCAGCCGGCTCCGGGGTCACCTCCAGCCAGGCCTGCCTCGCCTCGAAGACGACCAGCATCAGCGGGAGCCAGACGACGGCCTGCAGCACCGAGAGCTGCACGATGACGTCGCGCGCCCACTTGCCGTACATGGCGTCCAGCAGCGGCACGCCCACGAGGAGCCCGTTGTTGAGCGCCGCCAGCGAGAAGCCGGTGATGCACCAGGAGTAGGACGAGGGCGCGCTGCCGCCGCCGCGGCGCGTCGCGGCCTTGGCGCGCCGGGCGGCGGCGCACCCGGCGAGCGCGAGCACGACGATGAGCTTGGCGACGGCGTCGGCCGCCAGGACGCGGTAGCCGGCGGCGAAGGAGCCGGCGCGGGCGGTGAAGTCGAAGCCGAAGAGCGGAAAGGCGAAGTAGACGACGAGGCGGTTGACGGCGTCGCAGTGGTCCGGGGTGAAGAGCTTCCACCACCGCACGGAGCCGTAGCCGAGGCCGAGGGCGAAGTAGAGCGGCGCCATGGCGGCCGCCACCCTGTACACGTCCCCCCACCCTATCATCTCGGCCTTTCTTCTCTTCTCGATCAAATAAAGTCATACTGGACAGACGCAGGGAGCTGCCATTTTCTTTCCTCCATCATTTAACCATCGCCAGGAACTCGTGATTCATCCACGGAATATTGGAATACGATTTGATCGCGCGGTCCGGTCGTTTGTTAAGTAGACTAGTGGAATGCCCGTGCGTTGCAACGGGCAAAAGCCGAATGTCCATGTGTTGTCATATAATAATAAAAAACATAAAAACATTGATCAAATTATTCTTTTAATTCGGAAATATGTGTTAAGCAAGGTGGGCATCTGATTTCCATCATACATTGACAAATAAAGACTCTCTTCCACTTGTTTTCTTCTCGGTAGTCGCTGTGTCTTCTTAACCAACCAAATCGTTCGCTAACTGGATATATGTTGTTAATGATTAAGTAGTATTAATATTACTCAACTTCACGCATCCATGGGTGCCACTATTATAAGGTACACAAAGCTCGAAAAAGCATACAGAGACCGAGCTCCACATAGCTCGTTATTTCTTTTCAGCGAAAATACTATTTTCACACATTGAAAAAATCTGAAAAAAGTATATACATAGATGTTTATTTGTAGTATACATGTATAAAATTTCATGAACATATATGTTAACATGTAATGTATACAAAAAAAAATACACAGATTAAAATGGGCTTTATCTTTGTTGTTTTTGGGCCAGATATTTTCTTTTTTGTGTAGCATGCAAATAATCGAATTACCTGATGAAACTTTTTTGTAACTTGACGAACAGTCATATGTATTTGTATAAAAAGATTTGATATTTTTTGAAACTTTTAAGTATATTCTGATTTTTTTTGATAAAACGGGCTCCATGAAGCCCGGCCTCTGCGACGCCTCACTCACACAAAGCTTGACAATTCCTCAGACTTATAGTGCGCCTCTTAATTTCAGCAATAATAGCACAAGAAGATATATCCAATTTTGTGAGATTGTTCTTCATCAATAGCATGGATGTTTCATTCTCCATAGCAATAATCAGCCTGACAATGACACTGCAAATGGTTCAAGTCCGTGTCAAATATTAAGCCGAAGCTATTAACTGCGGCAATTTTTCAACCAACAACACATCACCCTTGGTAAGTATATAGTGCACCATGGCTTGTACCGCACCTGAATTCGGCTTGTACATACAAATATTTTTTAAAAAACTGAGAAAAAGTCTACAAATGGGCACAACATGAACCGATAATTTTCACAAAAATCAAGTATCTTTTGAATCTCAACTAATGTCAATTACTTTTTGAATCTCAATAGATGTGCACTAAGTGGATATCTCTATCCATGTAGAACCATCTATGTGATCAATCGTACTGAAACTACAAAAAGTATGCAAAAGACAACACGTTATATCAGTGAACACGGGAAGATTGCATTCTTAAGTAAATGAAGTTTAAGAAATTCATAAGCTCCAAAACACGACAGATTAGGATTAGATCAGAAATGCTTTGACATGTAGGACATCCCCTAATTCCCAAGGAGAGGTGACACAAAAATCTAAACTATGCCAAAAGTACATGGAAGGAAGCTTTTAGATAAACACTCTTATATTTTTTTTACGGAGGGAGTAGTAAACAGGCATCCGAACGTTTCTGAGATGTGTGCAGACTATAGAATATACAATGTGCACACATGAAAGCTAATAATTTAATGTTGCAGACTGCAGAATATACAATGTGCACACATAAAAGCTAATAATTTGATGTGTATTGGAGTAGACATGCAATTTAAATTCTAATAATTGGTCTAAGCTCCTCTACACAATCTGAAGAGAGGTGACTCTGCAGATACACTGGCGCATATAATCCGTTGGCAAGAACAGTAAACCGCATTCTTGCTCCCGATGCAATAAAATATAGCCATCAATTGCTCATGGATGCACGTTGTGCTTTGCCACGGGCCAACAAATGTGGACCATGTATGGGCCTACAGATGTGTGCTTGTGGTGTGAGATGGGTGAGACCACATACGAACCATACATGTGTGTGTGTGTGTCGCATCATCCTGTTTCACATCATGAACTTATTCTAACTCCAAAATTTGTGGAATAAGGTATCGTGTGCTCCTTGTCTCAGATACCCGATTCACCTAAGTGACTTTATGCTTCGCACGGTCAGTTTCCAACAAATATAACAAATTATCAAGTCGTCGATTTATGTTGTATGTTTAACTTTCATAAAATAATCATGCATAGCAATGCCTTCACTAAAGGTGGATTTCTGATAATTTAAGAATCTCAAAAATATGGAGATAGCATAGTACTCCCTCTGTAAACTAATAGAAGACTTTTTAGATCACTACTTTAGTGATCTAAAAAGTCTTATATTAGTTTACAAAGGGAGTAGAATACAAGAGTAATGCATTATCTATTTTTTGCAAATGCATGTACTTCTATACTTCGGTTGGCATCACAAATAACTCTTTGTGTCGGGTTATATTCTGGATATCACAAATAACTCGGTTGGAATCCATAATGGTCTCGATAAGTTGGATGGTCGGCAATTGCCTGAACCATTTCGGCCTTCTAAATCTCTCGCGGTCCACACAGGAGGAGCCTTGCCCAATAAGTTGCCTGAACCATTTCGGCCTTCTAAATCTCTCGATAAGTTGGATGGTCGAAAATTGCCTGAACCATTTCGGCCTTCTAAATCTCTCGTGGTCCACACAGGAGGAGCCTTGCCCAATGCAAGAAAACATGGAAAAGTGAACAACACAAGTGCATAAATTTTCTGTAATTACAGACCTAGAAATTGAAGTCCACTACTCTTTCAACCCAAGGGAAATTTCCAATAATTTAATTTCATAATATAGGTCCAAACAAAGCTTTTTACCATCCTCAATATGTGTTTAACTCCTTGTTGACAAAATATATACGGTTGGCATACCTTATATTATGAAAAACAATAATAGTTCAATATATTCCTTTCACCATGCTAAATCCCTTCCTATTCTCAAGTTTTCACCGCCACATAGTCAATAAACACACATCTTACCAAGTGGTCCGATCCGCTTGGTAAGCTACCAACAAAAAAAATAAAAAATAAACACACATCTTGCAAACAGTTAATCATCAGGTAGAAACAAAAATAGAATTCCCCAAACATTCATAATCATGTCAACCCTCGAAAAAAAATATTGTTACTATCTTGCTATTACTAAGCTTGCGGTTGCACTTGAGAAAACCATGGCGGTAAGGGCTGAGGAAACAACACATGAACTGAACACATGAACCTCGCTGCAGTATAGAAGGATCCGGCAATATCAGACAATGTCATCCTAACTCATGGTCACTAACACATATTAATCAACACCAAACCTCCCTCCAAGGTCCTCACGTACTAACCAAACTACTTGGAAGTAACCAATCGAGTATGTCTACTGACCCATTATCCACCACATGGGACAAACCATAACAAACTCCAAATTAAGTCCCTCCATGTAGCTATTTTTATCTCATATATTAGCCATATAATTACATCATCAATGCATCAATCAAACTGCCATACATATTTCGTTTTCTGAAATTTCAAGCGCACCAATTATTGTGGTAAGACAAGCAAATGATAAGAGTATCCATTTTTTTGTGGTGAAAATATGCCATTTACCTTTATTTGTACTTGTTCAACTCATATCTTGTTATGACCCAAGGAATATCGCTCACCATTAGCAGCTCTCCCATAAGGAAACATTAGTATGCAAGAGGTAAGAGAAGATAGCAGTTAAAACGAAGAGAACAAAGTACAAACCAAAACAATTCGACACCACAAGAGAATCTGAACAACCCAATCGCGCGTAGTGGCTTGCTTGTGAATGCAACACCTATCTACCTGCGTGAGATAGGCTGCAGGAAATGCATTGATTGTTTCAGGCTTAATAATTTACAACAAAGCAATATAATAGGTCCATGGTTGGACAGAAACATGCATCTACCTGAGTAGAAAATATTGCGACTAAAGCGAGTTAGTACTTATAGCACTAAAATATGAGGAAAACTACAACACCAAAGTCGGTTTTACTACAAACAGATCAGGGGAGATACATATATAAAAAACATGTATACATTTCTTTCTTAATCAAAACAAATTATACACTTATGTATATGGAAAGAGAAACCAGATTTGTCAATATGATGTTGGACTGTCACTACTTGCAAAACTGGGCTTTCTTCTCTCTAGTAATTTCTTCCTTAAAAGATGATAAATTAACTCATGTCTGCCAAAACACAAACATGTGGATCAATAGATAATTTCTTCCTGAAAAGATGTTAAACTCAGAACCTTTATTGGATGGTTGGTGCACGGGGCAGCACGACAGAACCGGGGAGTGCACTAGGAGCGGACGGTCGATCTGACTCTTCATTGAGTCATGCTACAGTCCTCTCATCCAAATAAGTACATGTTCTTGCAGGACAAGAGATTCAATTGATAGCTAACAAGTACCCGATGCTTGCAATTAGCCTGATTTACAGGACTGATTTTATTAAAACCGGTGGGTAGGTCCAGCTCCTCATATTGATGGCCATCAAGATGCGCTTTGTGCTGGCATATGGTCTCCTCCAGCCTCTCCAACCTCTGTATCACGACGCATCATTGTTCAGTTCACAGTAAACATTTTGTTTAGGTTAGAACATATGCAACAATGCAAAACATATGTTGGTGTGTGGCCATGCATGGCTAGAGTTACCGTACATACCTTTCATAATGTTCCTCTGTAGCTGAATGTTTGCCATGCTTCTTATATCCACCACCATGCCCATGTCCTTGTTCGGCCCAAGCAGGTCATTTTGCTAGGTTCAAAAGGAGTGAAAACAAGAGATGGCTTCAGTATTAGTCAAATAGGTTCAGAATTCACAAACTGCTTTCAGAAAAATATACATACCGACCATTGAAACTTGGCACACAGAAACTACAAAGAGAAGCTTCCTTGGCAAGTGCCCTGGAGCCCCTCATCTCTTCCCTGATGTGGAGGCTCCCCGCCATCTTCCTTGAAAATTGGAGGTCCGGCCACATCCGACACTCCTCGGCATGGCATCCTTCTGCTGGTGCGTGGCTTGAACCCACAAATTGTTACTACTTACCAAGTTACCCCCAATGCTAAACCTAACGTTAGTGTATACTACTTCTAATCATCTTTATCACACCCTCATGCATCATTAAAACCAAAAGAACATCAGCTAAAAATAGAATCAGTGAACATGTACTTGTGAAAGAGAAAAAAAGCAAGATGAAACCAATATACAATTTTTGAAGCCTTCCCAAGCCAACCAAGGCCATGCTGACGTTGATTGTTCCGTCTGCATTGCCATGGAAGTCGCATAGCCATCCTGCATTGCTACCCAGCCCAATGCCTGGAACGCACACAGGCCATCGTCGTGATCCTCCCAACAGCTAGCACGTGATCTCCGCACCAACCATAACCTCCGTCGTCTCCACTCCACCACATCTTGCGCCTGGTCTCTCGCCAACCAAGCTAACTTCCTGACAGTCTCATCCCCTTCCAAGCGAGGGCCAGGACGCCCTTGCAAGCATCCGCACTGGAGTGTCCGACCATCCTGCGTTTCATTGGATCGAGCCCCTGGCAACCACCAGTATCGTGACTTCAGGGAGAGATAGGAGACGATGGTGCGGCGCCGGATCAGGAAGAGATGGGAAACGGGGCGGCGGTGCCGGGAGAGCTCCATGAACGGGATATGAGCCCACCCTCGCCGCAGCCACCATGGACTGCCCTCGGATACGCCAACCCCGGCGCCGGGGGTGACCCTTCCCCGTCGCTGATGTCGCCGCCCAGCCGTCCACCCCTAGCCCGGATTCCCGTCCTCGCACTCCTGAACATCTTCTCGATAACCGCACTGCTCCAGCATGGTCTCGAGCGTCCTCCGCCGTAGCTGCAGCTCCAGGGCCTCTGAGGCCGCCCTTCGCCTATTCGCCGACGACATGGAGGCCGTAGGCTCCATCGAGAACCCTAGGCGCACGCGATGGGTGGCGGCCGGCCGGCTTCGCTTCGCGGTTGGGAAGGAAGAGGGACATAGGTTCGTAGGTTTCAGTCACGCTGGTTTTTCTTGCTTGTTTCTTTTGTGCGTGCAGAATCGTGGGGAATCCTCGAGGATTGTGCCATCGAGGTTTGGGAGTAGGAAGCGAAGATACCACCTACCAACTGAGTAGAGATCAGAAAAGGTAAGAATCAACGTGTTAGGAAAGTTAGGATTTGAATTGATTTCCATGAAAATGGGTTTTATTGTTTGTAACGTGATATCAATATCTGCCCGTTTGTGACATGCCTACCAACCGAGTAGAGATTAGAAAAGGTAAGAATCAATGTGTTAGGAAATTAGGATTTGAATTGATTTCCATGAAAATGGGTTTTATTGTTTGTAACGTGATATCAATACCTGCCCATTTGTGACATGCATGGTTAGGAAAGTTTGCAAATGTTAAGAAAGTTTTTAATGGGAGAGTGAAAAAAATCACCGTGAGGATATAATAATGGAAGGTGAGACAAAAATAAACCAGACGAAAAAAATCTACGAAAGTTAACCTACGAAAAAAACCGGACGAAAGTGGTGGGACGAAAATTGACCGGCGGAAACTACCAACTACTCCATTAGGAGTAGAGATTTCCATGAAAATGGGTTTTATTGTTTGTAACGTGATATCAATACCTGCCCGTTTGTGACATGCCTACCAACCGAGTAGAGATTAGAAAAGGTAAGAATCAATGTGTTAGGAAATTAGGATTTGAATTGATTTCCATGAAAATGGGTTTTATTGTTTGTAACGTGATATCAATACCTGCCCATTTGTGACATGCATAGTTAGGAAAGTTTGCAAATGTTAAGAAAGTTTTTAATGGGAGAGTGAAAAAATCACCGTGAGGATATAATAATGGAAGGTGAGACAAAAATAAACCAGACGAAAAAAAACGACGAAAAAACATCTACGAAGGTTAACCTATGAAAAAAAACCGAATGAATGGTGGGACGAAAATTGATCGGCGGAGACTATCAACTGCTCTATTAGAAATAGAGATCAATGAAGTAGTATAAGATACGCGCGTAGACACCCCAGCACATGCATGAACCTACATACAGTACATTCATAATTCATTAGTCGACCACGTCTGTGCCTCTCTCGCGCGAAAATTTAATACTCATCGAACCAAACTATGATGTATCCTAACCCACGTTATGAATGTGCAAGCGCTCCCCTCTGACTGGTTCAGTGTTAAAAATATTAGCACTTTTCCGACTAATTTAATCCACAAGTAAATGATAAACATTGCAGATACATCGTGCATGTTGTATCGATACCTAAGCATACTAGCACGTACTGTACATAGAATCGAACTATATATGACTAGAACATATACGGCTAGCACATGTACGAGTAAATGAGGGATGAACAGTTCATACCCTCCGATTGGCCAGACCAACGCGGTGGCAGCGGCAGCAACCTCGGCGTCGTCCGTGGCCTTCTTCTTGGCGGCGGCGCCGTCAACCATGGTGTCGATACAGGGGAAGTAGTGTAAGCAGAGGCGGACAGAGATGGGGACGGATCGGGAGCAGTCGGGTCGAGACGCTCTCCAGAAACCTTATTGCCGTTCTTGTGGGCAGGATCTCAAACGACAGGGTTTCGGAGGCACCTGCTCTCCCGACCAACCGTCCACACAGTCATCGGGATGGGATCGCCGGAGCAGCTCAGAGTGAGGAACAGTAGATGACGGCTAGGGTTAAGCAAGAGGGAGTGAGAGTGAACCGAACTAAGTCACTTCACTGGTTAGTGCCTTTTTATATAGGTCGTCGGGTAGGAAGTCATGGGCCTGGGCTGAAGCCCACGATCGAGTCAACGCACTCCCGGCAAGGGAGTCATCGGCCCACGATCGAGTCGACGGACTCCCGGAAAGGAAGTCGTCGGCCCACGACCGAATCGACACACTTCCGGGAAGGGGGTCGCCGTTCCCGGAGAAGGGTTGCACAACCAGCCCAAGGTCCAAAGTCTCGGAGTGTGGCGCATCTGTTAGTGACTCGTTAATTAATCTCAGATTAATTAATCCGTTCCCGACCGGCAAAAATAAGCTTCAGCTCGGCTCATTCCCACAATCCGCGGCTCGCGTGCATCGGGGTGAGGCGGGTGGCGGATGAGGAGGAGCGCGTGTGTACCACTCTTCTTCCCAACGTCCCAATGACAAGTTGTAGAGCAGCTCTTATAAAAGGGTCTCAACCCTTCTCAACTAGCATCGGGGTACTAAACTTCACACCACCTACCATATACCTACATGGGCCTCAAAATTAAACAGGAATCATTGTTTATATGGGCATAAAGCCCATCTATGATACAACAATCCCTCATCAGATCTCGAGGCACATAAGTTTGTCAACTGTTCCAAACAATGTTTGATATACCAGAATTTCCAGTGAAGACTGTTAAGTTAAACTTCCACCTAGAGCAACAGGATTAGATTTCTTCACAACTAAACAATGGACTATGCCCTGAATTGTTTCGCCTATTGCCAGCTGATACGTGGCTGTTGAAGGCTAAACCCCACGGGTGAAGCTTATTAGTCATACTCCGTACAAGTAATTTGTTCATCCATCGTTTGCTATTTTTCTCGAGAGAAGCCACTAGTGAAACCTACGACCCCCGGGTCTCTTTCTCATATTATTTGCCTTTGTGATCTATTTTATTTGTCTTTTATTTTCAGATCTATTAAACTAAAAATACAAAAAATATTTTACTGCACTTTATTTTATTTGCGATTTATTTATTTAATCTATTACAACTTTATCCCGTCCACGCACCAATTTATAGCGCCATTACCCGAAAGGGATTGACAACCCCTTTAACACATCGGGTTGCGAGTGGTTATTATTTGTGTGCAGGGGTTGTTTACATTGTGTTGCTTGGTTCTCCTACTGGTTCGATAACCTTGGTTTCATCACTGAGGGAAATACTTACCGTCGTTGTGCTGCATCATCCCTTCCTCTTTGAGAAAATACCGACGTAGCTTCAAGCCGCATCACTGCCGCCCATGTGCCTAGAGCTAGGCACGGAGATCGTGGACATCTCCGACTAGGACTAGGGTAGTCTAGGTTATTAGTTGATCTATGTAGTATGTAGGTTTTTCCTCTTTTGCATGTTTTGTACGAATTTAACGTTTCAAGTATGAGGTATCCAATTGCAAAAGAGAAAATTTAAGGTGTGACTAGTCACTGCCCGCAGACACGCCCAAATGCGTCCTCGAGCATTTGAGCATCTACAGTCGGGCGGACACCCCGATCACTGAACGACCGGTAAAAGAAACCGACTCAAATGGGCGCCTCAAACGGTAGGGCTGACCAACACCCCTCATATCCAGTCCAAATATGAGGTGGATATAAGGGAGGACTGGGCGCATCCGCCACGTCAGACCCGACATGCTGACCCTACCACAAATTGTACCAAATCCATCCCCTGGCCCTACCGATACCATTTGCTCTCTCATCTCTTCTTCCTCCTCCGCATCAGACGTCTTATAGCTCCACCACCACCCTTGCTTCGATGTCGTTCTGAGCCTCGGTGCCGCTAGCACCGGCACTACAGTCCTCTTTACCGTGCTCGTCGCCGCGGACATCTTTGCCGGTCCGGACGCCACCGCAGTACGCCCAACAACTCTCGGGCTGCCCGTTGCGCTCTATGTGGTCGAACATTCTCCGAACTATTTTTTTTATTTATAGGGAAAATGAGAGGTTCCACTACTTCGTCGAACGATGATTATGGACCGACGGAGCTTGATAAAATAATTGAAGATGAGTTCTTTGATTTGTCGGATTTAGACGAAGAAGTGGACATGCTCATGCTCATGAGCATGCAAGAGGAAACAGGCCGGCAGGTGGAGCATTTTCTCAACTTTAAGGGCTCAATGAAAGGGAGAATAGTGATCGATCGGGATAGGGTATCCGTAGCACGACTACTATACAGGGACTACTTTGCTCTAGACCCAACTTTTTCGAATGATCCATGGTTTCTTCGTCGTTTTTGTATGCGTAAACCATTGTTTTTGCGCATTGTAGAGGGAGTGTAGGCACACGATGACTACTTCAAACTCATAAGTGATTGTTGCGGCCAATCTCTTTCTCTGCTAAGCAGAAAGACAGGGGTGCTCTGAGTATGCTTGCACTTGGTACTACAGCCGGTGCTGTTGGTGAGATGGTTCAGATGGGGGAGAGCACATGCCTGAAGACTACTGTCAGGCTTGCCCGCGCCATTGTGCATGTGCTTGGAGCAGAGTATCTGAGAGAACCAGATGTGCAAGACAAAGAAACGTTGTTGGCTATTGGAGAGGCAAGAGGGTTTTCAAGAATGCTCGGATCAATTGATTTGCATGATTGGCAATGGAGGAAATGCCCCAAAGGTTTGCGTGTAATGTATCGAGGTCACACCAAAGAGGGCACCATCTTACTGGAAGCAGTGGCATCACATGACTTATGAATTTGGTATGCTTTCTTTGCGATGTCGGGTTCTCACAACGATATCAACGTGCTTCAACGATCTTCTGTGTTCAGGAGGCTTTGTAATGGAAAAATCACCGCCGTGCAACTACACGATCAACGACCGTGACTACAACATGGCATATCTATCCTCAGTGGGCGACGTTGGTGAAGACCATATCTGAACCAGAAGACAACAAACAAAGTCACTATGCAACAATGCAGGAAGCAACTAGGAAGGTCGTGTAGAGGGCATTCGAATATGGTCTTCAAGCTCGTTGGGGAATTGTTCGTGAAGCTGTAATGATGTGGGAATCAGAAACTTTGTGACAGCCGATGACCCGTTGTCTTTATTTTGCACAATATGATTATCAATGATAAGGGTGATGGTGTAGCGCAAACCAATGATTTTGAAGCGTCTGGAGAACCAGTCCGAATCTCGGAAGATCCAGATTGCAAACCAGCTTATGAACTTTCCGCATATGCATTGAAATCTTGGAGATCATCAGATGCACGCGTAGCTACTAAGTGATCTTGTGAAGCATACGTGGGCTCACAAATGAAAACCAAAGAGTTAATGTTTGAGTTGTGCATTTAAAATAAATTTTATGTAAGAACTCTGTATTTTTAGCATCAGCATTTGTCATTTATGCTTGACGTTGCCGTGTGTGGATTTGATAGTTCGTATTTAAGGAGAACAACACATATGGAATGCCATAAATACATAGGAGGTCGGATTTGCAAAGTGCAGTAGCCCTCTTGACAATCTCTGGTGTGTGGTGTGGACGCATCACCGCGAATGTCCTCTGCTCCGATTAAATTAAATACACAAGACGGGGAATCCACGTATTGCAGAGTCAACACCATGTCGACCCGCCCCCTCTCTCACGCACGCGCAGTCGCCTCGCCGTGTCTCCTGTCGCGTGCTCCTTCCTTCCATCCACAAAAGAAAGGAAAGCCGGCCCCCGTTCCCTCCCTGCTCAGACACAAGAGCGAGCAAGCAAAGCAGGCAGACATGAGAGGAGGAGGCAACCTCCGCCACGCCTCGCGCCTGCTCCTTCTCGCCGTCGCCGTCGCCGCGTGTTGGGGCGGAGGCGCCGAGGGGCACGGCGTGCACCCGCTCTCGCGGATCGCCATCCACCGCGCCCGCGTCGCGCTGGACGCCTCCGCCGCCGTGCGCGCGTCGCCCAACCTCCTCGGCTCGCGGGTACGCACGCAGCACCTTCAGACTTTCCTTTCCATTGGCCTTTTTAGCTCGACCTAGCAGCAGCAGTAGCGACCGTAGCACGGACCAAGCTCGCACCTCTGATTACCCCGCTCCATGAGATGCAGACATAGTGCAGTTCTAAAAGTTCTTCAGACCGGCAGGCAGGCAGGCAGCGCCTGCTTCAGCTCTAGCACGCTGTAGCTCTTTCAGAAAACTGTAGCGAACATGTCCGCGTATTTGGTTCACTACTGATCCGATCATTGAGAAAACTCCGCCAGTGAATTTCACCCTGAAACTCCCAGAATAACTCAACCCTCGCCGTCCTGCGCGGCCGGCTGAGCTCAACCCTCGCAAGCTGGCGCCGGAGCTAGCGTTCAGGCATGTCGCTTTCATTCCCGCCCTACGCACATTGCACGCTGCGTACAAGCGGCCAGTTGTCAGCGTCCTGGTCCTGGGGTGGGGTTCTTGCTTTGCCGGCCGGCCGGCCGTTTTCTCGACGGACCGTGCCCGTGCAGGTGCATGCATCCTCCGTCCTCCCAATCGCCTCGGGACAAAGTGCCAAAGCTCGCGGTGGGTGGCGGCATTCCAGCGGAAGATCGATCCATCCATCATGGGTGTCCAATGTCCATTATCCAAGTCAAGTCAACCCATGAACCGAGGGGGATGGTTCCTCCACTGTTGACGTGCGCCCACTCTTATCGCTCTGCCTTCACACGGCGCGTGCCGACTGCCGCCAAATCAAACTGATGGTAGTACATACCATGGAATATGCGCGCGTGATGTTACGCAGTATGATTCCCGTTGACCGTGTTTTTTTTTTTGGTCCTTGCTTTTTTATTTTGCCGCGCAACAAAAAAAAAAATCTAACGCGATGGTGTGGACGACAGGGCGAAGATACGGCTTGGGTGACCGTAGAATTCAAAATACCACGCGCAAGCGACGGCGACTGGATCGGGGTATTCTCCCCTTCCAATTTCAAGTACGTATGAGCTACTCTACTCTAGTACATTTTCGTTTTCTGAATGTCCAGATTTTCAACTGTGCTCCGACCGAGTGATGAACCAAGCGGCGTCCCTGATCTGATTACTTCTTGCTCTTTCCTGCAGCGCGTCCACATGCCCTGGTTCCCATGGGTCGGGCCCTGGCCCTGCGATATGCTCGGCGCCAATAAAGGTACTACGTGACACATACATTGAGCAGAGCAATCTTCACATTCTTCAGAGTTTGAATGGGAGTGCCAAGTCTTGACTTGAATTATTTCTTTGTGCTGGTTTCAGTATCAGTTTGCGAATTACTCGTCAGGTTATAACATGTCAGGGACAGGGGCTCTCAGGTTCCAGTTGATCAACCAGCGCCAGGATTTCTCCTTCGGATTCTTCACCGGCGGACTCTCAAATGTCAGTCACTAACAACACATCACGTCTTGCTATTATATCCACTTTGTATCTGTCCATTACTCAGAGAATCACACTGACTTCATCTAATCCATCTGCAGCCAACGCTGGTCGCGGTGTCCAACAGGATCGTCTTCGCGAACCCGAAAGCCCCGGTTTACCCACGTCTAGCGGTCGGAAAAACATGGAACGAGGTGGGGTTTTGCTGGCACCATATCGATTGTTGGTTCCGTTTATATCTGTTGTTGACGGTTCACTGAAACGGCGGGTTTCTGCTTTGCAATGCCAGATGACTGTCACATGGACAAGCGGCTATGGCATCAGTGAGGCACACCCCTTGGTTGAATGGGGCATGAAAGGGAGCCATCCCGTGCACGCACCAGCTGACACTGTCACCTTTGGTCGTGAGAGCCTCTGTGGTAAGACTAGACTCTTTCTCATTTTAAAATTTTAGACGGTGCGCGGTGCTGATTTGGTTTGAAGTTTGAACTGGTTCCGTTCAGTATGTATGTATACCCATGAGGCCATGACAAGTACTCCCTCCGTTCCTAAATATAAGTCTTTTAAAGATTTTATTATGGACTATATACGAAGCAAAATGAGTGAATCTACACTCTAATATATGTCTATATACATCCCTTTGTACTTTGTATTGAAATATCCAAAAAGACAGGCCTTCTTTGGTTTATAGGGTAGGGAAATCATAGGAATAGGAAAGTCATAGGAAATGAGATGAGATGCATCTCAAATCCTATGAGTAGGAATAGGAAAGAAGATGCCCTTTGATTCACTTCATAGGTTTTTTTCCATTGAGTCTAGCCTAATGTTTATTTTCCTATGAAATGTGGAGGATAGGAAGAATTCCTGAGTAAATTGCATAAAACCACCAGTTTGAAGGCTAGGTTTGCGAAAAACACTACAATACATTTTTTTTGCAAAAACACCATGTCTACCGTAATCTTTTTGCAAATAACACTGACCGGCGGATTTGCCTCTGTTGAGTATGTTTATGACAAATGGGGTTCGTCAGTCAGGCTGACGTGGCACCGCTTAACACCTCACGTTAGGCGATGTTTGGGACGTTATCCTCTTGTGTGGAGCCTTGTGGGGTCCACCTGTCATTGAAATAAAAAATAAAAAATATCTGGCCGTTCTCGCCTTATCTTCAGCTCGCTGCTGCCCGTCCTGCCCCTGTGGTCAACGGTGCATGCCCGGAGGCCCGCACCCGACATGCGCCCGACGCCACCACGCGCTGACGAGCCGTATTGCACAACCCCGCCGATCTGACAAGGGGAGGGAGTAGCGGGCTGGCCGCCGACGATGTTGCTTCGTCTCGTGCATCTTGACGGCGACCTCCTCCGAACCAAAGCCACCGTGGTGCTCCAGCAGGGAGTCGCCGCCTCCTTCCTCAGCCACGGCGACCACCCTGCTCACTGGCTACTGCAGCTCCTACGTCGATGGCAGCTCGAGCACAGAGGCAGAGGCACCAGCTGGATTGGAGCAGGGAGAATGGATCTGAGTGTGGAAGGCGCCGGCGGCTCGGTTGCCGTTGCCCGTCCCGACCCTAGCCGAGGCAAGGGCCGCCGTTGCTGTTGCCGCATCGAGGGGGAGGCAAAGGACGCTGCTAGTCCCGCCCCCGGCCGAGGGGCAGCCTTCCGCCACGCGCCAAGGACGTTGTGCATCGCCGGGGTCGCCGACCTCATCCAAGTCCCGCCGGCGCTCGTGGCCGCCGCTCGCGGGGGAGGAGCACGAATCCGAGGTACAGAGACGGGGGCAACTTGATTCTTGCCAGATCTGGGTGAGGGATGGTTAACGGCGGTGAATTTCATGGAGCTCAGAGGCAATGGTGATGGGCGGCGGCGGCGCTCCTGCATGTTGCTGGCTCGAGGGAAGAGAGAGAAATCAGGGTGAAATGCTGACAAGTGGGCCCCATGTCCAGTAAAACGGTTCAACTTAACGGTGTTAGAAATTGGTGCCACATCAGTCTGACTAGCGAACCCCATCTGTCATAAACGTGCTCAGCCGAGGCAAATCCGCCGATCAGTGTTATTTGCAAAAAGATTACGGTAGACACGGTGTTTTTTGCAAAAAAAAAATGTATTGTAGTGTTTTTCGTAAACCTAGCCTTCAAACTGGTGGTTTTGTGCAATTTACTCAGAATTCCTCCATAGAAATATGATTTCATTCCTACAAATCAAAAGGCTCTAAAGAAATTTTTCCTACAAAAATTCTATCCTATGGAATTTCTACAAAAATCCTTCAAATCAAAGAAAGCCTTATATTTAGGAACGGAGGGAGTACTACCATGGGTGCATGTGTTTGACGTTTACCTGTATCGATCACCATGGTTCTGAAATGTTTGTACCTCCCTCTACTCTTGGTTGTGCAGGAGAGCCTGCTCGTAGTGTTGGTTGGAGGGATCCAGGCTTCATACACACAGCTTTCCTCAAGAATCTATCGCCAGAGAAAGAGTAAATTCCAGTCCTTTGTCCTACGAAGAGCGACTGTCTCAATTGTGAGCAATACTGGTCTGACAATACAATCTATCTCCCTTGCAGATACTACTACAAAATTGGACATACGCTCCACGATGGAAAAGTTATATGGGGCAAGCCTAAATCTTTCAGAGCACCTCCTTACCCCGGGCAAACATCACTGCAGAGGGTTGTTATTTTTGGCGACATGGGAAAGGTAAACATGTGCTTGCCAGCAACTATTTATTCAGGTTGCAATTGCCGTATACATTTTACGTATGCCAAATGCGTCCTTCGGATTGTTATTATTTTGCGAAAACGCGTCCTTCAGACTAATAACATGCTGCCCTGGTTTGTAGGACGAGAGGGACGGAAGCAACGAGTACCAGAATTACCAGCCTGCATCACTCAACACCACCGACGCGCTCATCAGGGACCTCGACAACACCGATATCGTGTTCCACATCGGCGACATCTCCTACGCCAACGGCTATCTGTCGCAGTGGGATCAATTCACGCAGCAGGTCGAGCCAATCACCTCTCGAGTACCCTACATGATCGCAAGGTCTGCATCTTCATCCGGTTCTTTCAGATTCATGATCTAGAATCATTTCACGAGTTAATTCGCTCTCTGGTAATAACTTGGATGACTCTGTGATCGACCGACGTCGCAGCGGGAACCACGAGCGAGATTTCCCCAACAGCGGGTCGCTGTACAACGGCACGGACTCCGGCGGGGAGTGCGGCGTGCCGGCCGAGACCATGTACTACGTTCCTACGGAGAAGAGAGACAACTACTGGTAATCATCAATGGCAGCAGGGCATGCATCCATGGCGATGGTCACAGCTAACCTCGTGCTGGGCGCTTGGGCAGGTACTCCATGGACTACGGGATGTTCCGGTTCTGCGTGGCGGACAGCGAGCACGACTGGCGGGAGGGCACGAAGCAGTACAGGTTTCTCGACCGCTGCCTGGGCACGGTGGACCGGGCGAAGCAGCCGTGGCTGGTCTTCATCGCGCACCGCGTCCTCGGCTACTCCTCGGGCTTCTTCTACGGCTACGACGGGGCGTTCGCGGAGCCCATGGCGCGGCAGAGCCTGGAGGGGCTGTGGCGGCGCCACCGGGTGGACGTCGCCTTCTACGGCCACACCCACCAGTACGAGCGGACGTGCCCCGTCTACGAGGAGAGGTGCGTGCCAGACGGGCACGGCACCGTCCACGTCGTCGTCGGGGGCGGCGGCAGCCACCTGAGCAACTTCACCGCCGTCGCCCCGCCCTGGAGCGTGTACCGGGAGATGGACTACGGGTTCGGCAAGCTCACGGCGTCCGACGCCAGGTCGCTCCAGTTCGAGTACCGGCGGTCCAGCGACGGCAAGGTGTACGACAGCTTCACCCTGCACAGGGACTGAGTAGCTGTACCTCCTGATCTCTGACCACATGATGCAGAGGAAATCGGCTGTACACATGAACTGAGATGAACACATCCGTGCATAAATTCTCCTCTAAATAAAGGGAAAAGAAATCCTCTATAAGTTTAGTCATGTACACAAGATACCAAGTGATGTGCAAACTACTTTTTTTTACGGGGAAACTTCCGACCTACTCATTAACTGTCAAGGTGGTACAAAGAACACCAGAAGATGTATATGATGCTCAAGATAGCAATGATGTATATGATGAAGATGTACATTTTTTTCCGATAAATATGATGAAGATGTACATGACGCTCAAGATAGCAATGATAGATGCTCACGAACACCAAAAGATGTATATGATGCTCAAGATAGCAATGATGTATATGATAAAAATGTCACTATGGTGGCAATACTCAAATAGCTAGTCTCAATAGGATCAACGAAATGGCAAAGGGTAGAATGGCTAAAGAAGGTAACGGCAAGGTGAAAGGCAAAGCTTGTGACAGAGTGATACCTCACGCTACCTTTAGCCTTGACGAAGTAGGTATCGGCCTTGCTTCCGGTGAAGGTGTCAAAAGGTGAAGTGGTCATTGTTGATGACGTAGTCATGAGTCATGGACGTGGTGGTTGTCGATGTAGACGGTATCCAATGGACACTTGGATGATGCTTGGGCGATGAAACGAGATCAATGGTTGGTGGAGGTGTTGAGCGTCCATGAGTTCCTCTGAATGTTTGTTGGCCAACGATGTGGAAACCAATGTGATGATCAAGAGTACGTTGATAGATTCAAGGTGAGATGAAGAGCACACAATCGGAGTCTAGATATGAATGGTATGGCTAAAGCGGTGAAACACCCGCAAGACCAACCTATATCCATATGGGACAAGAATATTCTTTCTCCATGTGTGTATACATAACAATGTGAACAACGAGATTTGTATGCCCAATTCTAACAAAGAAAGATTTCTATATTATATTGCTTCATGGCCAATACAAATGAAGAAGTCTCGGTTTAGATACCCGGGACTGTGTGAGGTTTTCTAAACAACGCTGCATTTATAAACGCAAAGGATCACACGCAACGACGGACGCCATTGCACTCCGAAGGAGCACAAACTTAGTAAACTCGAAGATGTTAGGAAGCTAGTCAGGGACAACATGGATGAGGAACGAGTTCAGGCCGTGGTGACGAGTGTGACATCCTGTTGGAAATATGCTCTAGAGGCAATAATAAAATGATTATTATTATATTTCCTTGTTCATGATAATTGTCTATTGTTCATGCTATAATTGTGTTATCCGGAAATCATAATACATGTGTGAATACATAGACCATAACATGTCCCTAGTAAGCCTCTAGTTAACTAGCTCGTTGATCAATAGATAGGCACGGTTTCCTGACTATGGACATTGGATGTCATTGATAACGGGATCACATCATTAGGAGAATGATGTGATGGACAAGACCCAATCCTAAGCATAGCACAAGATTGTGTGGTTCGTTTGCTAGAGCTTTTCCAATGTCAAGTATCATTTCCTTAGACCATGAGACCGTGTAACTCCCGGATGCCGTAGGAGTGCTTTGGGTGTACCAAACGTCACAACGTAACTGGGTGACTATAAAGGTATACTACAGGTATCCCCGAAAGTATCTGTTGGGTTGACACGGATCGAGACTGGAATTTGTCACTCCATATGACGGAGAGGTATCCCTGGGCCCACTCGGTAATGCATCATCATAATGAGCTCAATGTGACCAAGTGTTTGGTCACGGGATCATGCATTACGGTACGAGTAAAGTGACTTGCCGGTAACGAGATTGAACGAGGTATTGGGATACCGACGATCGAATCTCGGGCAAGTAACGTACCGATTGACAAAGGGAATTGAATACGGGATTGATTGAATCCTCGACATCGTGGTTCATCCGATGAGATCATCGTGGAACATGTGGGAGCCAACATGGGTATCCAGATCCCGCTGTTGGTTATTGACCGGAGAGTCGTCTCGGTCATGTCTGCATGTCTCCCGAACCCGTAGGGTCTACACACTTAAGGTTCGGTGACGCTAGGGTTGTAGAGATATTAGTATGCGATAACCCGAAAGTTGTTCGGAGTCATAGATGAGATCCCGGACGTCACGAGGAGTTCCGGGATGGTTCGGAGGTGAATATTTATATATAGGAAGTCCAGTTTCGGCCATCGGGAAAGTTTCGGGGTAATCGGTATTGTACCGGGACCACTGGAAGGGTCCCGGGGGTCCACCAAGCGGGGCCACCTATCCCGGAGGGCCCCATGGGCTGAAGTGGGAGGGGAACCAGCCCCAAGTGGGCTGGTGCGCCCCCCATGGGCCTCCCCCACGCCTAGGGTTGGAAACCCTAGGGGTGGGGGCCCGCCCCACTTGACTTGGGGGGCAAGCCCCCCTTGGTCGCCCCCCCTTGGAGATTGGATCTCCTAGGGCCGGCACCCCCCTAGGGACCCTATATATAGTGGGGGGAGGGAGGGCAGCCGGACCCAAGTCTCTGGCGCCTCCCTCTCCCCACGTAACACCTCTCTCTCTCGTTGGAGTTTGGCGAAGCCCTGCCGAGATCACCGCTGCTTCCACTACCACGCCGTCGTGCTGCTGGATCTTCATCAACCTCTCCTTCCCCTTGCTGGATCAATAAGGAGGAGACGTCTTCCCAACCGTACGTGTGTTGAACGCGGAGGTGCCGTCCGTTTGGCTCTAGGTCATCGGTGATTTGGATCACGACGAGTACGACTCCATCAACCCCGTTCTCTTGAACGCTTCCATTCGCGATCTACAAGGGTATGTAGATGCACTCCCCTCTCCCTCGTTGCTAGATGACTCCATAGATTGATCTTGGTGATGCGTAGAAAATTTTAAAATTCTGCTACGTACCTCAACAGTGGCATCATGAGCTAGGTCTATGCGTAGTTTCTATGCACGAGTAGAACACAAGTTGTTGTGGGCGTTGATTTTGTCAATTTACTTGCCGTTACTAGTCTTATCTTGATTCGGCGGCATCCGACCTTACACGTACGCTTACGTGAGACTAGTTCCACCGACTGACATGCACTAGTTGCATAAGGTGGCTAGCGGGTGTCTGTCTCTCCCACTTTAGTCGGATCGGATTCGATGAAAAGGGTCCTTATGAAGGGTAAATAGAAATTGGCATATCACGTTGTGGTTTTGGCGTAGGTAAGAAACGTTCTTGCTAGAAACCTATAGCAGCCACATAAAAACTTGCAACAACAATTAGAAGACGTCTAACTTGTTTTTGCAGCATGTGCCATGTGATGTGATATGGCCAAAAGGATGTGATGAATGATATATGTGATGTATGAGATTGATCATGTTCTTGTAATAGGAATCACGACTTGCATGTCGATGAGTATGACAACCGGCAGGAGCCATAGGAGTTGTCTTAATTTATTTATGACCTGCGTGTCAACATAAACGTCATGTGATTACTTTACCTTATTGCTAAACCGTTAGCCATAGTAGTAGAAGTAATAGATGACGAGATAACTTCATGAAGACACGATGATGGAGATCATGGTGTCATGTCGATGACGATGATGATCATGGCGCCCCAAAGATGGAGATCAAAAGGAGCAAATGATATTGGCCATATCATGTCACTATTTGATTGCATGCGATGTTTATCATGTTTTACATCTTATTTGCTTAGAATGACGGTAGCTTAAATAAGATGATCCCTCACATAATTTCAAGAAAGTGTTCCCCCTAACTGTGCACCATTGCGAAGGTTCGTTGTTTCGAAGCACCACTTGATGATCGGGTGTGATAGATTCTAACGTTCGAATACAACGGGTGTAAGCCAGATTTACACACGCAATACACTTAGATTGACTTGACGAGCCTAGCATGTACAGACATGGCCTCGGAACACGGAAGACCGAAAGGTCGAACATGAGTCATATAGAAGATACGATCAACATGAAGATGTTCACCGATGATGACTAGACCGTCTCACGTGATGATCGGACACGACCTAGTTGACTCGGATCATGTATCACTTAGATGACTAGAGGGATGTCTGTCTGAGTGGGAGTTCATTAAATAATTTGATTAGATGAACTTAATTATCATGAACTTTGTCTAAAATCTTTGCAATATGTCTTCTAGATCAAATGGCCCACGCTAATGTTGCCCTCAACTTCAACGCGTTCCTAGAGAAAACCAAGCTGAAAGACGATGGCAGCAACTACACGGACTGGGTCCGTAACTTGAGGATTATCCTCATAGCTGCCAGGAAAGCATATGTCCTTGATGCACCGCTAGGTGAAGCACCTGTTTTCCCTGCAGAACAAGACGTTATGAACGCTTGGCAGACACGTAGTGATGATTACTCCCTGGTTCAGTCTGGCATGCTTTACAGCTTAGAACCGGGGCTCCAAAAGCGTTTTGAGCAACACGGAGCATATGAGATGTTCCAAGAGCTGAAAATGGTTTTCCAAGCTCACGCCCGGGTCGAGAGATATGAAGTCTCCGACAAGTTCTACAGTTGTAAGATTGAGGAGAACAGTTCTGTCAGCGAGCACATACTCAAAATGTCTGGGCTGCATAACCGCTTGTCTCAGCTAGCAGTTAATCTCCCGGATGATGCGGTTGTTGACAGAATCCTTCAGTCGCTCCCACCTAGCTACAAGAGCTTTGTGATGAACTTCAATATGCAGGGGATGGAAAATACCATTCCCGAGGTATATTCAATGCTGAAATCAGCGGAGGTGGAAATCAAAAAGGAACATCAAGTGTTGATGGTGAATAAAACCACTAAGTTCAAGAAAGGCAAGGGTAAAAAGAACTTCAAGAAGGATGGCAAGGGAGTTGCCGTGGCTGGTAAGCAAGCTGTCGGGAAGAAGTCAAAGAATGGACCCAAGCCTAAGACTGAGTGCTTTTATTGCAAGGGAAACGGTCACTGGAAGCAGAATTGCCCCAAGTACTTAGCGGAAAAGAAGGCCGACAATACCAAAGGTATATGTGATATACATGTTATTGATGTCTACCTTACCAGCGCTCGTAGTAGCTCCTGGGTATTTGATATCGGTGCAGTTGCTCATATTTGTAACTCAAAACAGGAACTGTGGAACAAACGGAGACTGGCAAAGGACGAGGTGACGATGCGCGTCGGCAATGGTTCCAAGGTCGATGTGATCGCCGTCGGCACGCTACCTCTGCATTTACCTATGAGATTAGTTTTAAACCTCAATAATTGTTATTTAGTACCAGCTTTGAGCATGAACATTGTATCTGGATCTCGTTTAATGCGAGATGGCTACTCATTTAAATCTGAGAATAATGGTTGTTCTATTTATATGAGAGACATGTTTTATGGTCATGCCCCGCTGGTCAATGGTTTTTTCTTATTTAATATCGAACGTGATGTTACACACATTCATAGTGTGAATGCCAAAAGATGTAAGGTTGATAATGATAGTCCCACATACTTGTGGCACTGCTGCCTTGGTCACATTGGTGTCAAACGCATGAAGAAACTCCATGCAGATGGACTTTTGGAGTCTCTTGATTATGAATCATTTGACATGTGCGAACCATGCCTCATGGGTAAAATGACCAAGACTCCATTCTCCGGAACAATGGAGCGAGCAACCAACTT
Source organism: Triticum aestivum (assembly GCF_018294505.1). Taxonomy (NCBI): domain Eukaryota; kingdom Viridiplantae; phylum Streptophyta; class Magnoliopsida; order Poales; family Poaceae; genus Triticum; species Triticum aestivum. Next base: position 494,389,661 of record NC_057806.1, read on the forward strand.
ATTGGAAATCATACATACTAATGTGTGCCGTCCAATGAGCGTTGAGGCTCGCAGTGGCTATTGTTATGTCCTCACCCTCACTGATGACTTAAGTAGATATGGGTATGTCTACTTAATGAAACACAAGTCTGAGACCTTTGAAAAGTTCAAGGAATTTCAGAGTGAGGTTGAGAATCAACATGACAGGAAAATCAAGTTCTTACGATCAGATCGTGGGGGCGAATATTTGAGTCACGAATTTGACACGCACTTAAGGAAATGTGGAATAGTTTCACAACTCACGCCGCCTGGAACACCACAGCATAATGGTGTGTCCGAACGTCGTAATCGCACCCTATTGGATATGGTACGATCTATGATGTCTCTTACCGATCTACCGCTATCATTTTGGGGTTATGCTATAGAGACTGCCGCATTCACATTAAATAGGGCTCCGTCGAAATCAGTTGAGACGACACCGTATGAATTGTGGTTTGGCAAGAAACCTAAGCTGCCGTTTCTGAAAGTTTGGGGATGCGATGCTTATGTCAAGAAACTTCAACCTGAAAAGCTCGAACCCAAATCGAAAAAATGCGTCTTCATAGGATACCCTAAAGAAACTATTAGGTATACCTTCTATCTTAGATCCGAAGGCAAGACCTTTGTTGCCAAGAATGGATCCTTTCTAGAGAAAGAGTTTCTCTCGAAAGAAGTAAGTGGGAGGAAAGTAGAACTTGATGAAGTATTGCGTCTTGAACCGGAGAGTGGCGCAGCTCAAGAAATTGTTCCTGAGGTGTCTGCACCGACTAGGGAGGAAGATAATGATGATGATCATGAAACTTCAGATCAAGTTGCTACTGAACTTCGAAGGTCCACAAGGACGTGTTCCGCACCAGAGTGGTACGGCAACCCTATCCTGGAAATCATGTTGTTGGACAATGGTGAACCTTCGAACTATGAAGAAGCGATGGCGGACCCAGATTCCGACAAATGGCTGGAAGCCATGAAATCCGAGATAGGATCCATGTATGAAAACGAAGTATGGACTTTGACTGACTTGCCCGTTGATCGGCGAGCCATAGAAAATAAATGGATCTTTAAGAAGAAGACAGACGCGGATGGTAATGTGACCATCTATAAAGCTCGACTTGTCGCTAAGGGTTATCGACAAGTTCAAGGGGTTGACTACGATGAGACTTTCTCACCCGTAGCGAAGCTGAAGTCCGTCCGAATCATGTTAGCAATTTCCGCATTCTATGATTATGAGATATGGCAAATGGACGTCAAAATAGCATTCCTTAATGGTTTCCTTAAGGAAGAATTGTATATGATGCAGCCAGAAGGTTTTGTCGATCCTAAGAATGCTGATAAGGTGTGCAAGCTCCAACGCTCAATCTATGGGCTGGTGCAAGCATCTCGGAGTTGGAACATTCGTTTTGATGAGATGATCAAAGCGTTTGGGTTTACGCAGACTTATGGACAAGCCTGCTGTGACGCCCCGAGACCGATGTGCCAGGTGTCCTTCAGTTATTCGCCGTCGTTGCCATGTCATTCGCTTGCGTGTTGCATCTTGTCATGTCATCATGTGCATTGCATCATCATGTTTTCAAAACTTGCATTCACCCGGGTTCTCCCAGTTCCTTCCGTTATCCGTTCTAAGCCTAGACACACTCGCACGCGCCCGCGGCATGTCCCGGACCCGACCCGGATAGTCGTCACCGTTGGGTCCGGAACATCCCCAAACATCTGCAAAATATCATCGTTTTATTTATTGGACTCCTTAGCATATTTATTCTCGTCCATCGGATTTCGATCTGATGATACAAATCCCTTGTCCCATCAGTCCCATCCATCCCGCCGCCGCCACTCTCGTCCTCGGATTCCTCACCGAACCTATCCTTGAATCCCTCCTGATCCCAACCACCAGCCTCCACCGAAACCTCAACCCCAACCACCGCAGGAGCTCGCTCCTCGTCGCAGGGCCAACAGCCAGCTTCTGCCTGAGCCTCGCGTGGGCCTCCACCTCCTCTTGTGGTTCTTCCTTGAGCACCCTGCCGCCGGCGACCACGAGTTAAGCACCCGCGCCCCCGTCCCCTTCCTCCGTTTCTCTCTCTTGTTCATCCCTGTCTCTCACCACTCCATCTCTCTGGTTTCCGAACAGGAGGAGCCCCGTCCTCGCCATGTAATTAACCACCTACGCCGAAGCTCGACACCATGGTCTTCTCCGTCGCCGTCCAGCCAACACGTCGAGCCTCACCTCCTTCCGACGCCCTTCGCCAGCCAGTAAGGCAACCATGGCTGCCCGTCCATGGAGATGAGCCGTGCCGCCCTGGTCACCTGTCACCTCGGGTCGCCTCTGCTTCGTCCTTGCCGCCCGCTCGTGCTCCGCTCATGCCGCCGCCCTGCTCCGTTCGTCGCTTTCTCCGTCAGATCCAGCACAGCCCCGACGCGCCCTCCTTCCCCTCGCCTCGAGCACCAGCGCTCCAAGGCCGGTCTTCTGCTGTTCGTCCTCGCCGGCAGCCGCGCCGCTCGATCCGCCTCACCGACGGCAGCACCAGCAGGTCCCCGCCGCGGATGCCAGGAGCGCCCGTGCGCCGCATGCCCGAACCCCTGTCTTGCTCCGCCTCGCGTGGCCGGTGACCGACAGATGAGCACCTCCGCCTCCCCTTATTTTCTCCTTCCTCCATCTGTTGTTTCTCCCTCTCACGTAGTTCTCTCCCTCTCTCTGAACCTTCACAGGAGCCATGGCCGAAGCTTCAAGCGCTGCCCGCCTCGTCTCCATCCGACGCCACCACATCTCTGGCCAGACCCGTCGAGTCCCGGCCATCTCCGCCGTTCTCGGTCCTCCCCGCCACCCAAGACCCTCGCCGGAGTCGCGCCCAAGTCCCTCGGCTCCGCCACCTCGTCCAAGTCCCGCCTCGCCAAGTCCCTGCATCGCGCCACTGTTCCCTACTGCTGTTTTTGTTCTTCAGAAACGAGCAGCAGCAACTCGAGCCGCTCGCCCCTCTGCTTCGCACGCATGGGCCGCATCCCGCGCCAAGCCCAGCCAGCCGGCCTGCCTTGCCTCTTCACCGACCGGGCCGAGGCCCATGGTGAGGCCACCCCCAGCGCCTCTTCTCCCTTTTGTTGGGCTAGGAGATTCGGCCCGCATGTATTTTTTTTCCTGTTCTGGACGTTTTGTCTATTATCTAGATACTGCATATTTGCAGAAAAGTCCCTCTAGATCATGCATCTAATAACTCACAAATGGTGCATCGGATTAAAATGATTTTGATATGTAAAATGCTTAGAATTTTGTCTAGTTTAATAATATGCAACTTTCATCCATGTTTAAAATGTTTAAAATGGTGTTTGTTTAAATTTGTTTAAATAACTTGCTAAAATGCTTTATTTCATAACTAAATAACCGTAGCTTCGAATTAAATAATCTTTATATGTAAATGGGGTAGAAAAATGCCTAGTTTAACATGGTGTACTTGTTTTGCATGTTAAACAACTCTAAAATATGGTTTAGGTCAGAACAGGACCTAACCTAATATATGCACATGAGGAGATTCCGGATTTGCTGTTCGTTGCTTCCGGCCTCATTTAACCTTGACTAGATGTGTAGTTTCTTTATGCTTCATCTCTTGCCATGCTAACAACATTTAATATTGTTGAGTACCTAAACGAGAGAGAACTAAATAATTCATGTGGTGTTCCGTCAATATGCAACTCGTTGCATATTGAGCTCCACTTAACTTGTAGTGTTGTTTGTGCATTTTGCCATGCCATGTTTCATTAAACCGGACATGCATCATACTTGATTGTGCATCATGCCATGTTATGTGATGATTGTTTACTATGTTGTGTGCTTCTTTCCGGTGTTTGCTTCTTCGGGTTGGTTCCGGTAACGTCGTGTTGTGAGGACCCGTTCGTCTACGTCCGTTTGTCTTCTTCATGGACTCGTTCTTCTTCCTTGCGGGATCTCAGGCAAGATGACCATACCCTCGAAATCACTTCTATCTTTGCTTGCTAGTTGCTCGCTCTTTTGCTATGCCTATGCTGCGATACCTACCACTTGCTTATCATGCCTCCTATATTGTTGAACCAAGCCTCTAACCCACCTTGTCCTAGCAAACCGTTGTTTGGATATGTTACCGCTTTGCTCAGCCTCTCTTATAGCGTTGTTAGTTGCATGTGAAGATTGGAGTTTGTTCCTTGTTGGAACAGGGAGATGTTGTTCCTTGTTGGAACATGTTTACTTGTTGGGATATCACATTATATCTTATTTAATTAATGCATCTATATACTTGGTAAAGGTGGAAGGCTCGGCCTTATGCCTGGTGTTTTGTTCCACTCTTGCCGCCCTAGTTTCCGTCATATCGGTGTTATGTTCCCGGATTTTGCGTTCCATACGTGGTTGGGTAATAATGGGAACCCCTTGACAGTTCACCTTGAATAAAACTCCTCCAGCAAGGCCCAACATTGGTCTTACCATTTGCCACCTAGCCTTTTCTTTCCCTTGAGTCGGCCGGCTCAAGGGTCATCTTATTTTAACCCCCCCCCCCCGGGCCAGTGCTTCTCTAAGTGTTGGTCCAACTGAGCGATGTCCGAGGCTACCAGGGGCAACTCTGGGCTGGCTTACCCGACGTCTTGCTCATCCGGTGTGCCCTTAGAACGAGATATGTGCAGCTCCTATCGGGATTTGTCGGCACATCTGGGTGGCTTTGCTGGTCTTGTTTTACCATTGTCGAAATGTCTTGTAACCGGGATTCCGAGTCTGATCGGGTCTTCCCGCTAGAAGGAATATCCTTCATTGACCGTGAGAGCCTGCAGGGATTTGAACTTTTGAAAGCCGTGCCCGCGGTTATGGGCAGATGGGAATTTGTTAATGTCCGGTTGTAGAAAACCTGAAGTTGACCTTAATTAAAATGCATCAACCACGTGTGTAACCGTGATGGTCTCTTTCCGGCGGAGTCCGGGAAGTGAACACGGTGTTGGAGTTATGCTTGACGTGGGTTGTTCTAGGATCACTTCTTGATCATACTTTTATCGACTGTGCTTTGCCTTCTCTTCTCGCTCTCATTTGCGTATGTTAGCCACCATATATGCTAGCCGCTTGCTGCAGCTCCAAATCATACCTTTTACCCTACCTATAAGCTTAAATAGTCTTGATCGCGGGGGTGCGAGATTGCTGAGTCCCCGTGGCTCATAGATACTTCCAAAACCAGCTTGCAGGTGCCGATGAGACCGTGCAGATGATGCAACCAAGCTCAGGAGGAGCTCGATGAAGATCTTGTCCTTTGTGTTGTTTCGTTCTAGTTGATCAGTAGTGGAGCCCAGTTGGGGTCGATCGGGGGCCTTGTCGCATTTGGGGTTCTTCTTTTATTTTGGTTCCATAGTCGGACCTTGATTGTATTTGGATGTTGTAATGCTTTATTCATGTAATTGTGTGAAGTGGCGATTGTAAGCCAACTATGTATCTTTTTCCCCTATTGTATTACTTGGGTTGTGTGAAGATTACCTCACTTGCGACATTGCTTTCAATGCGGTTATGCCTCTAAGTCGTGTTTCGACACGTGGGAGATATAGCCGCATCGAGGGTGTTACAAGTTGGTATCAGAGCCTTCCCCGACCTTAGGAGCCCCATTGCTTGATCGTTTTTAGCAGCCGTTGTTGAGTCTAGAAAAATGTTTTGAGTCATTTAGGAAATATATATATCGGAGCGTTTAGGAATTCTTTTTACTTCCCAGTCTCCTCATCGCTCTGGTAAGGCATCCTGACGTAGAGTTTTGACTCTTATCTTCTCAAATTTCACTAAAAAAAAATTTTAGGATCTCGTGGGTATCTTGGAATAGTTCTGATGGTTTTGTGATGAGAACATTGTCTTGGTGCCTCCTATCAGGGGTTTTGTGGCAGTGTCCCGGGGAGTTGAGCTCCGAGGTGTTGTCGTCACAATTTTATCGTTGCAGTTCTGGAATACCTGAGTTTAGTTTTCGCCGACATCGAAAATCTCTTTTATGCAGTTGTTGGTGAGATAACCTCGACGCCACCCAGTACTGGGGCAAGAGTTCGGGAGTATCGCCATAACTTGTATAACGAATGTTTTTCGAAGGTTGAGGTAGATGGTTTCCGAAGTTTTTCTTGGTTATGTGTTGAAGGATGTATACAGCTGAATGTAGGATTTGTTAGTTTTGGGTGAGATTTTATGCTTCCCCTGTATCCCCAACACCTGATTGCATAACCGGAAAGGTTCGGGAGTTTCATAGGTGGGAATTCAAGTAGCTCGTAGGATATCTTTCCCACAGATGTATGATATGAATTTGGGGTTCGACGTCTAGTGGTCCGCCTATTCACGGTCGGTTTTACAGTGGTCTCGTTGTGTCTTAAAGAGTCCTTGGCTATGCCGACTCGGGGACGCTTCGTATGTCATGTGCACTGCCTTGTACATGATGGTGCTTTACGATTGAGCCCGTGTAGGCCCCACCACGAAAACTTCGGACGAAATCTCTATCATATGTTTGTTCCGTCTTATTCTGCAAGCCAACCCTTTGTTTTTGTTTTGAGTTGTGGTATTTGAGTTGCTTCAAAGTCAAATGTTGATTCCATACCTTTTCCAAGCGGTGTTCTCATATTTCTATGTGAATACAAATCCTTCTTGATCATTGAGATTGTCATCTAAATTCCTTCTCTACCGGCATGTTTCTCTTCAAGTGGATCTGATCGCTTCAACATATGCAAGATCAATTATCAGTTCTTCTCAACGGTGTTTGCTTCATCCGTTCCAAGTTGTCTTTGTTTTCCCACCCTCCCACCCTTGTTTCTTCAAGGACTCAGATTTCTTAATCAAGTATCTTTTTATTCGTGTGAAGTCTCTCCATTCTTTTCGTCAATGTTCTTATCCGGTGATTCTCAAGAAGATACTAACGGAGCTTCAAGTTATCATTATTCGTTCTTTTTCTTCTCCGGTGGAACCAATTCAAGCCTTGTTGATCATATCATTTCCTCGTTTCAAATACCTTCTCTTGCCGGTGCACCTCATATTCAGTCATTTCTCGCTATTCAATTGTTCCGGAGTGCTCAAGATATCTCGAAGATTCGTGTTTCCCACTCTACATTCATTCAAGCTCTTTCGAGGATGTTATCTCATTCAAGTCATCTAATTCAACCGGTGCTTTCTCCTTTTCAAGTAATCTTTTCAACGGTGTTTCTTTTGAGTGGGCCCTAACCCACAGGTCTTTTCCCAGGATCTTACCTGACTCTTCTTATTTTCCTGGAGGTATTCTCAAATTCCTTTCGAAGTTTGACGTAAGAATGAATTATCATCAGTCTTATGTTTTTCTCCAAGATCTGTCGAATTCTTTTCATCATTGGTTCGACGTTTCTAATTTTCATCCCGGAGTGTCTCTACAATTTGGTGGTATTTCTCGTCGGCATTCTCAGTTTGGAAGACCGAAGAAGATTTTTCTCTCAATCTTGCTCCATTCTCTTCAAGATTCGTGATTCTAGCTTGTTGCCATCCTCTCATAATTATTTGCGATTGTGAGATATTCTTTTCAACCATCCGGAGTAATTCAGAGTATTTTCAGTTTGATTCTCCGGAGCCCATCATCTCATAATTACTCTTTCCCAGCTTTCAGTTATCGTTCTCCTAATCTTACCAGTGCATCATTCAAATATGCTCTAATCAATTCATGATCTATTCGCTCTCATGTATCTAAATCCTAGCTAGCATCTTCGTTCATTTGCTAATTTTACCCGATGTTTCTTTATCTTTCACTCGTTCTTTCCAATCCTACCGGTGGTTCGTGGAAGACCTTTCTCAAGTTTATGTTATATCTCTCTTCAATCCTTTGCAACGGGAATAAGTAGTGTGCCAAATCCATTGTTTATCATCAATTTAATTGATGAAGGACAAGCATAACATAATTCTTATTCTTGTTCATCCAAACGATTGATTCCTTATTCCGGGGGTTCATTGGGAAAATTCTTGGTTTCTTTTGCTCATCTTTCTTTCCCAGAGTTCCAAGCTTCCACTTTATCTTGTCGCGAAGCTCCATTTAAATCATCGCAAGGTTTCACCTTGTGTTTTCAACTTCTCTTTCTTTTCGTTATCCTTTTGTTTAACGGAGTTCTTTATGGAGGCACTATATGACGGTTCATAAAGGATTTAAATTCCTTCTCGAAGTGTTCATCAAGATTCTTTTCAGAGGAGCTCAAGCATTCTTCATCTTACAATCCGGAGTGCAATTCTTTCTTCCGTATCATTGGAGGTGGTATTATGTCATTCTTGATAATTTGAGTTCATGTTTCATGATTCACATGTTGTTAAGAATGAGATATTTTAAAACCATCAATCTCGTCATTGGAGTTATCTTGGGTTATATTTCACCTAAAGCCTTCCCTAAGGTTTGTTGCAATTATGGTGCTTATAAATGATCCAAGTTCTTCATTATCCTCCCGGCGAAATAAGTTTCTCGTCTTCTTGTTCATTTCAATCCAATCTATTGTTTCCGTTAGTGGCAGAATTTCACCGCATAATTTTGAGATGTTTTCCATAAGCCCACTACAAGTTTATTCGTTTCGTTGCTGATTTTTTTTCAAACAACTCCGTTATAACCTTATTGGAAGGGTGCTCTCCAAGCTCTTTGGTGGTAGAAGTTGTCATTTTCTTCTCCATCATTTCATTCCAATGATCGATCCTCGATTCTTTCTCTCGGAGGCTTTGTGATGTTGCTCTCTTCGACCCATCATCTTGTTTTGTCAAGATCATGTTCAATTCCTTTCATTTACAGTCGGAGTGCTATCCAATTTATATCATTTTTATTCCTTCTCTATCTTGTTTAACTGGAGTGTTGTGTCCTTTTTGCTCAAGCTCTTTTCGCCTTATCAAGCCTTTCATCTCTTCTCAACCGGAGTGCTGTCTGAGATCTTTCTTACCCCTTGTTCCATTCTTTCAATAGTTCCAGAGGCAATGTGTGGCGATTTCATCAAGTATCTTCTCATCTTATCAAGTTCTTATTTAATCCTCCTTCTTTTCATTCGGAGTGCTGCCCGAATTTGTTCTTCCTTGTTCCTCTTCCCTACCGGAGTGCTTTCAACTTTGTTCTTCTTCGTTGCATTCTTCTTTCAATGGCTTCAGCTTTCAAGGTTCGCGGTTTCACTCGTTTGTCAATGAAGCAACTTAGTTTTACCTCTCCTCTTTCCTCTTCCATTGTTCTTTCAATGCCATTCTAGATCTCGGGACGAGATCCTCTCGTAGTGGTGGAGTGTTGTGACGCCTCGAGACCGATGTGCCAGGTGTCCTCCAGTTATTCGCCGTCGTTGCCATGTCATTCGCTTGCATGTTGCATCTTGTCATGTCATCATGTGCATTGCATCATCATGTTTTCAAAACTTGCATTCGCCCAGATTCTCCCAGTTCCTTCCGTTGTCCGTTCTGAGCCCAGACACACTGGCATGCGCCCGCGGCATGTCCCGGACCCGACCCGGATAGTCGTCACCGTTGGGTCCAGAACATCCCCAAACATCTACAAAATATCATCGTTTTATTTATTGGACTCCTTAGCATATTTATTCTCGTCCATCGGATTTCGATCTGATGATCCAAATCCCTCTCCTTTCACCTACATGCTATATAAACCGACCTAACCCTAAAATCTAGGGACCTTGTCCCATCAGTCCCATCCATCCCGCCGCCGCCACTCTCGTCCTCGGATTCCTCACCGAACCTATCCTTGAATCCCTCCCGATCCCAACCACCAGCCTCCACCGAAACCTCAACCCCAACCACCGCAGGAGCTCGCTCCTCGTCGCAGGGCCAACAGCCAGCTTCTGCCTGAGCCTCGCGTGGGCCTCCACCTCCTCTTGTGGTTCTTCCTCGAGCACCCTGCCGCCGGCGACCACGAGTTAAGCACCCGCGCCCCCGTCCCCTTCCTCCGTTTCTCTCTCTTGTTCATCCCTGTCTCTCACCACTCCATCTCTCTGGTTTCCGAACAGGAGGAGCCCCGTCCTCGCCATGTAATTAACCACCTACGCCGAAGCTCGACACCATGGTCTTCTCCGTCGCCGTACAGCCAACACGTCGAGCCTCACCTCCTTCCGACGCCCTTCGCCAGCCAGTAAGGCAACCATGGCTGCCCGTCCATGGAGATGAGCCGTGCCGCCCTGGTCACCTGTCACCTCGGGTCGCCTCTGCTTTGTCCTCGCCGCCCGATCGTGCTCCGCTCATGCCGCCGCCCTGCTCCGTTCTTCGCTTTCTCCGTCAGATCCAGCACAGCCCCGACGCGCCCTCCTTCCCCTCGCCTCGAGCACCAGCGCTCCAAGGCCGGTCTTCTGCTGTTCGTCCTCGCCGGCAGCCGCGCCGCTCGATCCGCCTCACCGACGGCAGCAACAGCAAGTCCCCGCCACGGATGCCAGGAGCGCCCGTGCGCCGCATGCCCGAACCCCTGTCTTGCTCCGCCTCGCGTGACCGGTGACCGGCAGATGAGCACCTCCGCCTCCCCTTATTTTCTCCTTCCTCCATCTGTTATTTCTCCCTCTCACGTAGTTCTCTCCCTCTCTCTGAACCTTCACAGGTGCCATGGCTGAAGCTTCAAGCGCTGCCCGCCTCGTCTCCATCCGACGCCACCACATCTCCGGCCAGACCCATCGAGTCCCGGCCATCTCCGCCGTTCTCGGTCCTCCCCGCCACCCAAGACCCTCGCCGGAGTCGCGCCCAAGTCCCTCGGCTCCGCCACCTCGTCCAAGTCCCGCCTCGCCAAGTCCCTGCATCGCGCCGCTGTTCCCCTGCTGCTGTTTCTGTTCTTCAGAAACGAGCAGCAGCAACTCGAGCCGCTCGCCCCTCTGCTTCGCACGCGTGGGCCGCATCCCGCGCCAAGCCCAGCCAGCCGGCCTGCCTTGCCTCTTCACCGACCGGGCCGAGGCCCATGGTGAGGCCACCCCCAGCGCCTCTTTTCCCTTCTGTTGGGCTAGCAGATTCGGCCCGCATGTGTTTTTTTCCTGTTCTGGACGTTTTGTCTATTATCCAGATACTGCATATTTGCAGAAAAGTCCCTCTAGATCATGCATCTAATAACTCACAAATGGTGCATCGGATTAAAATGATTTTAATATGTAAAATGCTTAGAATTTTGTCTAGTTTAATAATATGCAACTTTCATCCATGTTTAAAATGTTTAAAATGCTGTTTGTTTAAATTTGTTTAAATAACTTGCTAAAATGCTTTATTTCATAACTAAATAACCGTAGCTCCGAATTAAATAATCTTTATATGTAAATGGGGTAGAAAAATGCCTAGTTTAACATGGTGTACTTGTTTTCCATGTTAAACAACTCTAAAATATGGTTTAGGGCAGAACAGGACCTAACCTAATATATGCACATGAGGAGATTCCGGATTTGTTGTTCGTTGCTTCCGGCCTCATTTAACCTTGACTAGATGTGTAGTTTCTTTATATTTCATCTCTTGCCATGCTAACAACATTTAATATTGTTGAGTACCTAAACGAGAGAGAACTAAATAATTCATGTGGTGTTCCGTCAATATGCAACTCGTTGCATATTGAGCTCCACTTAACTTGTAGTGTTGTTTGTGCATTTTGCCATGCCATGTTTCATTAAACCGGACATGCATCATACTTGATTGTGCATCATGCCATGTTATGTGATGATTGTTTACTATGTTGTGTGCTTCTTTCCGGTGTTTGCTTCTTCGGGTTGGTTCCGGTAACGTCGTGTTGTGAGGACCCGTTCGTCTACGTCCGTTTGTCTTCTTCATGGACTCGTTCTTCTTCCTTGCGGGATCTCAGGCAAGATGACCATACCCTCGAAATCACTTCTATCTTTGCTTGCTAGTTGCTCGCTCTTTTGCTATGCCTATGCTGCGATACCTACCACTTGCTTATCATGCCTCCTATATTGTTGAACCAAGCCTCTAACCCACCTTGTCCTAGCAAACCGTTGTTTCGCTATGTTACCACTTTGCTCAGCCTCTCTTATAGCGTTGTTAGTTGCAGGTGAAGATTGGAGTTTGTTCCTTGTTGGAACAGGAGATGTTGTTCCTTGTTGGAACATGTTTACTTGTTGGGATATCACATTATATCTTATTTAATTAATGCATCTATATACTTGGTAAAGGGTGGAAGGCTCGGCCTTATGCCTGGTGTTTTGTTCCACTCTTGCCGCCCTAGTTTCCGTCATATCGGTGTTATGTTCCCGGATTTTGCGTTCCTTACGCGGTTGGGTAATAATGGGAACCCCTTGACAGTTCGCCTTGAATAAAACTCCTCCAGCAAGGCCCAACATTGGTCTTACCATTTGCCACCTAGCCTTTTCTTTCCCTTGAGTCGGCCGGCTCAAGGGTCATCTTATTTTAACCCCCCCCCCGGGCCAGTGCTTCTCTAAGTGTTGGTCCAACTGAGCGATGTCCGAGGCTACCAGGGGCAACTCTGGGCTGGCTTACCCGACGTCTTGCTCATCCGGTGTGCCCTTAGAACGAGATATGTGCAGCTCCTATCGGGATTTGTCGGCACATCTGGGTGGCTTTGCTGGTCTTGTTTTACCATTATTGAAATGTCTTGTAACCGGGATTCCGAGTCTGATCGGGTCTTCCCGCTAGAAGGAATATCCTTCGTTGACCGTGAGAACTTGTGATGGGCTAAGTTGGGACACCCCTGCAGGGATTTGAACTTTCGAAAGCCGTTCCCGCGGTTATGGGCAGATGGGAATTTGTTAACGTCCGGTTGTAGAAAACCTGAAGTTGACCTTAATTAAAATGCATCAACCGCGTGTGTAACCGTGATGGTATCTTTCCGACGGAGTCCGGGAAGTGAACACGGTGTTGGAGTTATGCTTGACGTGGGTTGTTCTAGGATCACTTCTTGATCATACTTTTATCGACTGTGCTTTGCCTTCTCTTCTCGCTCTCATTTGTGTATGTTAGCCACCATATATGCTAGCCGCTTGTTGTAGCTCCACATCATACCTTTTACCCTACCTATAAGCTTAAATAGTCTTGATCGCGAGGGTGCGAGATTGCTGAGGCCCCGTGGCTCACAGATACTTCCAAAACCAGCTTGCAGGTGCCGATGAGACCGTGCAGATGATGCAACCAAGCTCAGGAGGAGCTCGATGAAGATCTTGTCCTTTGTGTTGTTTCGTTCTAGTTGATCAGTAGTGGAGCCCAGTTGGGGTCGATCAGGGGCCTTGTCGCATTTGGGGTTCTTCTTTTATTTTGGTTCCGTAGTCGGACCTTGATTGTATTTGGATGTTGTAATGCTTTATTCATGTAATTGTGTGAAGTGGCGATTGTAAGCCAACTATGTATCTTTTTCCCCTATTGTATTACTTGGGTTGTGTGAAGATTACCTCACTTGCGAATTGCTTTCAATGCGGTTATGCCTCTAAGTCGTGCTTCGACACGTGGGAGATATAGCCGCATCGAGGGCGTTACACCTGCGCTTACAGGAAGTGAGTGGGAGCTCCGTAGCACTTCTCATATTGTATGTGGATGACATACTATTCATGGGAAATGATATAGAATTCTTGGAAAGCATAAAGGCCTACTTGAACAAGTGTTTTTCAATGAAGGACCTTGGAGAAGCTGCTTATATATTAGGCATCAAGATCTATAGAGATAGATCGAGATGCCTCATTGGTCTTTCACAAAGTACATACCTTGACAAGATATTGAAGAAGTTCAATATGGATCAGTCCAAGAAGGGATTCTTGCCTGTATTGCAAGGTGTGAGATTGAGCACAGCTCAATGCCCGACCACGGCAGAAGATAGAGAAAAGATGAGTGTTGTCCCATATGCCTCGGCCATAGGGTCTATCATGTATGCCATGGCGTGTACCAGACCTGATGTAAATCTTGCTGTAAGTTTGGTAGGAGGGTACCAAAGTAATCCCGGCATGGAACACTGGACAGCGGTCAAGAATATCTTGAAGTACTTGAAAAGGACTAAGGATATGTTTCTCGTCTATGGAGGTGACGAAGAGCTCGTCGTAAAGGGTTATGTCGATGCTAGCTTCGACACAGATCTGGATGACTCTAAGTCACAAACCGGATACGTATATATTTTGAATGGTGGGGCAGTCAGCTGGTGCAGTTGCAAGCAAAGCGTCGTGGCGGGATCTACATGTGAAGCGGAGTACATGGCAGCCTCGGAGGCAGCACAAGAAGCAATCTGGGTGAAGGAGTTCATTGCCGACCTAGGAGTTATTCCCAATGCGTCGGGCCCGATGACTCTCTTCTGTGACAACACTAGAGCTATTGCCCTTGCCAAGGAGCCCAGGTTTCACAGGAAAACCAGGCATATCAAGCGTCGCTTCAACTCCATTTGTGAAAATGTTCAAAATGGAGACATAGATATTTTCAAAGTGCATACGGACCTGAATGTCGCAGATCCGTTGACTAAACCTCTTCCTCGAGCAAAACATGATCAACACCAGAACTCTATGGGTGTTCGATTCATCACAATGTAACTAGATTATTGACTCTAGTGCAAGTGGGAGACTGTTGGAAATTTGCCCTAGAGGCAATAATAAAATGATTATTATTATATTTCCTTGTTCATGATAATTGTCTATTGTTTATGCTATAATTGTGTTATCCGGAAATCATAATACATGTGTGAATACATAGACCATAACATGTCCCTAGTAAGCCTCTAGTTAACTAGCTCGTTGATCAATAGATAGTCACGGTTTCCTGACTATGGACATTGGATGTCATTGATAACGGGATCACATCATTAGGAGAATGATGTGATGGACAAGACCCAATCCTAAGCATAGCACAAGATCGTGTGGTTCGTTTGCTAGAGCTTTTCAAATGTCAAGTATCATTTCCTTAGACCATGAGATCATGTAACTCCCGGATGCCGTAGGAGTGCTTTGGGTGTACCAAACGTCACAACGTAACTGGGTGACTATAAAGGTATACTACAGGTATCCCCGAAAGTATCTGTTGGGTTGACACGGATCGAGACTGGAATTTGTCACTCCGTATGACGGAGAGGTATCCCTGGGCCCACTCGGTAATGCATCATCATAATGAGCTCAATGTGACCAAGTGTTTGGTCACGGGATCATGCATTACGGTACGAGTAAAGTGACTTGCCGGTAACGATATTGAACGAGGTATTGGGATACCGACGATCGAATCTCGGGCAAGTAACGTACCGATTGACAAAGGGAATTGAATACGGGATTGATTGAATCCTCGACATCGTGGTTCATCCGATGAGATCATCGTGGAACATGTGGGAGCCAACATGGGTATCCAGATCCCGTTGTTGGTTATTGACCGGAGAGTCGTCTCGGTCATGTATGCATGTCTCCCGAACCCATAGGGTCTAGACACTTAAGGTTCGGTGATGCTAGGGTTGTAGAGATATTAGTATGCGGTAACCCGAAAGTTGTTCGGAATCCCGGATGAGATCCCGGACATCACGAGGAGTTCCGGAATGGTCCGAAGGTGAAGATTTATATATAGGAAGTCCAGTTTCGGCCATCGGGAAAGTTTCGGGGGTAATCGGTATTGTACCGGGACCACCGGAAGGGTCCCGGGGGTTCACCGGGCGGGGCCACCTATCTCGGAGGGCCCCATGGGCTGAAGTGGGAGGGGAACCAGCCCCAAGTGGGCTGGTGCGCCCCCCATGGGCCTCCCCCTGCGCCTAGGGTTGGAAACCCTAGGGGTAGGGGGCGCCCCACTTGACTTGGGGGGCAAGCCCCCCTTGGCCGCCCCCCCTTGGAGATTGGATCTCCTAGGGCCGGCGCCCTCCCTAGGGACCCTATATATAGTGGGAGGGAGGGAGGGCAGCCGGACCCAAGTCTCTGGCGCCTCCCTCTCCCCACGTAACACCTCTCTCTCTCTCTCTCTCTCTCTCATTGGAGCTTGGCGAAGCCCTGCCAAGATCACCGCTGCTTCCACCACCACGCCGTCGTGCTGCTGGATCTCCATCAACCTCTCGTTCCCCTTGCTGGATCAAGAAGGAGGAGACGTCTTCCCAACCGTACGTGTGTTGAACGCGGAGGTGACATCCGTTTGGCGCTAGGTCATCGGTGATTTGGATCACGACGAGTACGACTCCATCAACCCCGTTCTCTTGAACGCTTCCGTTCGCGATCTACAAGGGTATGTAGATGCACTCCCCTCTCCCTCGTTGCTAGATGACTCCATAGATTGATCTTGGTGATGCGTAGAAAATTTTAAAATTCTGCTACGTACCCAACACATCCCTCCGCTCCGGGCACTACATGATGGAGCTGCTGGACATGAAGTGTTGGGAAATCCAAAACAAGTACAAACTCTACCTCCTCAACCGCGCCACGAACACTTTGTACGACATGCTCAATCTTACCAGCCCAAGCTATGCACGAACACATCGAGCACCAATTACAAGAAATACCTTCTTGGACGTGTCATCCGTCTCGTACAACTTGGTCTGGAGGTTGGCAACGACTTCCTGGAGGAATCTCGGCTGCTCGGGACCAACTCCAACAAATTCACCCCAAGCAGAAAAAAATGAGTGGCCAGCTCAAAGAAGATCACAACTATCCAGTCTGCAAATACCCTTGTTCCTTAGTTTCTCAGTTTTTCGTTGTTGCTTTTATTTTTTGTATAAATTTTTGTGTTGTTTTTCTGGTAGACATACCTTTCTCTAGCCTTTGTTTAGGTCATTACTTGGAACATAGTTCTCGTTGATGGCTGTTGTGGTGTGGGCATGTTGTTGGTGATCCCAATAGTCATCTGCTGGTTTCACATAAAAATGTCACACGGCTGCATGATAATAGATATGTAAGAAATGCCATTGAAAGCGACTGCTCCTTCAGTGTTCCTGTGAAGTTGCTAACATAGACCAGCACAAGCAATTGCACCTTGTTGCGGGAGGAGGACGCGCGCCTCGACCATTAGTTTTTATTTATGAAGAACCCCCGATACCTGCTGGTTGTCGGCCCCTGAAGCAACTGCTTGCTTATTGGAGTGGGCTAAAAACGTATGTATTAAAAAGTTCATCAAAATCTTGGGGGGTCCATGGCCTAGGTCGGCCCCAACTAAGCTCCGGCTCAGACCCAAGTGTCACACGAGTCTTTTGTATCTCCTCTAGGTGGTCCTAGACTTTGTCAATGCACCGACCAAGGTCGACTGAATATAAATATTTGTTCTCCAGAATAAGATTTATGCTCAACTTTTTTACTTTGCCATAATTCAGATTGTCTTTAATGCATGATGTTTTCATATGTATCGGCTGAGCAACTACATTTTGGTAGAAATAGTATCATTAACAATGCAAAAATAATTATTTATATTACGATACAATCTGCCATACAATTGTAATATTTATCGTTACAAAAAATATATTGTTAATTCGAACTGGATTTTCTTGCAAATTTTCGTATTATCTAGTTTGGGTTATTTGAGAAAATATTTTATTATAATGATTTCCCATTTAATTTGAACAAACAAACATTTTCAGGTTCTCTTATGAGTTAAGGCATGCCCTTGATCTACATAATGTGTTTCTATCTATCATTTTAGATATTATGCTTAAGTATCTACATAACTTGGTAGTGTTTCTAGAGAACATATGAATGTAGCAAATAACTTGGCTGAGATATCTTAAGTGTAAAGCTTTAAAATTGAGGTGTTGCCAAATAGATAATTATACATTGCATAAAGTGCACTAGTAGATTGTGCTCATATCTTAACAAGTGAAATATCAATTAGTAGTTTGCTTTGAGTCCCATCTTCCACTCTCATTTGTTGGCAATGCTTTTATTCAAATCTACCCTTCTTATTATTAGGGTTAAATTGTTTGCCCTCTTCACTTCCAACCCGACAGAGGATGTCAGTAGAACCTGTAGAGATAGTAGGACTGAAAGCAAAGAATGCTGGAGAAGGGTTGGGTGTGATTGGGTGTGTAATGTTTTTGAGTTGTACTAAAGGGTTTTGTTACAAAATGAACTAGGAACTTAAATAAGACGGAAGTTTCAGTAGATGTAACTTGAGAATAAATAAATCAACACGTCTAGAAAAGGTACATAATTTAGAATCACCTAGCGTAAGAAAAGGATCACTTACAACCCTAGTTGAAACTTTGAGAAATTTAACTGATTTGATCCTAATCAGTTGTAGAAAAAAGAAACCCCAGTGGCTTGCAGGCCCAAACTGGGCGTAACGGCTGGAGTTCCTCCTTTATATTACTGCTCTTCTCCATTTCTAAAACTTGGAGCGGAAGTAGGTGGCTTCGGCCAGGGGAGGGATGAGCCTCAATTGCAATTTGAATATGCTGTGAGGGCGGTTGGGCGGAACAGCATAATTCTCCTCTTCAGATCCTATTCCTAGATCGAATTCGTGTTGATTAGTTAGATCCTTACAGATAAGCAGCTCATTATTCAATGGGCTAGTAGTAGTTTTACCTAATCCCCTGGTGTGCCCCCCCTAGCTACTCCATAGCCTACCAAATTTCCCTGTATATTGGCTTGGCCATGGCCAGCTACACATACGCCGCAGTGGCCTCATTGCCTTTCATGTAATGGGCCGCACAAACTACCCATAACATGAGTAATATCTCCGCGAACTCCTCATGGGAGGTGGTGTCCACGAGATGAAACAGCCGTTCCCGAGCGCACATGTGTCACATCGTTTGATTGCATAGAGTGTTATGTACCCACTCATGAATCACTCGAATTACTCCATTACAGGAAGTTCAAGCTCAGCTACAAGAGGTTGAGGAGGAGGGAGAGTACAGGAGGTAGGAGATGACAGGGAAAAGAGGAAGCCGCCGTTGCCGTTCGTGATCCAAGCCCGGATGCCCGTTCGCTGCGTCTTGGCTGGGTACTTGTAGTCTGCCTGCCCTGGGAGTAACAACTTGTCCGGCCCGGCCCATGTGTTGGTGGGCTCGCTGCCTTGGCTCTCCAGTTTGTGTTGCCGTTGGTTTCGCTGCCATGGCAGCAGTTTGGGCTACCATGGTAGCGCCTTCAGTTGATGTGGCCGCGGCGGTACTTTGGGTCGCTGACATCCCCTCCTCCTTAACAACCGGCTTGCCCTCAAGCCGGTGCCAGTTAGCCGCTAGTTCCTCGAAGTTTGTGTCTTGCAGATGCAATTTGAGCATATGTGAGGTGCCATCAGCTAGCCAGGAAGGAGAACAGGAGTCTTGAAGTTCTGTATATCTGCCGAGCCGGTGCCTGTTCGCCGCTAGTTCAACAAAATCAAATCCTCCTGGATCCCACTGCACACATGAAGTTGCTGATTGAACTGATTGTATGAATTGCCACCTCAGGATAAAAGTTGCGATGTAATCTTCAGTTATGGGTCTCATTGCACGCAAACCACCGCAGATAGTAGAGCTCTCAGAAATACATGGCAACCCTTCTTGTAACTTTTCGGCGATGATATGGGCCAACCAAAACAGAGTAGTCATGGGACCTGGTCCCCAAGAGAAGCACCGCCAATAGCTTGACAAGGTACTGACATGATGAGTAAAGGGCCAAGATTGAGTCAATTCCCAAAGAACACCAGTGAGACGCAGAAACTCTGAATTAGTTCGCATATAGCTTCTGAATTCTGTAGGAATTTTTGGTGGGAAAAGAGGTGACCATGGGGGTTTGGGTTGCAGCATGGGAAAATGTTCTGCCGGTTGTGTGATAAGTAATTCCAACTCCATCAGCAGGGTCCTACTGTCGACCAATGGGATGCCCAAACACATGTAACCGGTGGAAGTGAATTTGTTGCTGTTATGTAGGACCGAAGCAAAGGTACGACGATTTGCAGTCTCTGAATTATGCTTGTCCAAGTTGTGGTCAGCAGGACTGAATTTAGAACAAGAAGTCTGATGTAGTATGTGCGGCAAGAGCTTGAATATACTCTCAACGCCAAAGTTATAGTCTTGTTGCTGAGCAAGTGGGCTGGTAAGAGCACTTGTTGATGTACTAGAATTCACCTTGGGCTGGTCACGAACACAGGGAGCGCAATAGCACAAATAATCGCTTTGAATAAAATCAGAAGCGACCGAACGAGCATACTCAAGCACTTGCGGCTCATTCAAAATCTTGGCTATTTGAGGGCACGATTTGGCGTTGCAACGGAACTACAGCCTATCAATATGCTCCACCGTCGAATATACCAAAACAACCAAGAGGTTGACATGTTGTTTATGATGGCCCTCTGAATTCCATTGCTTGTCACTTGCATCCCAGGGGTGACAAAAAGCATGAAACAAAGGTTCGGACCACATCTAACCAAACACCTCTTCTTTAGTTCTTGGAGCCCACAACCTCTTAAACTGAGTGAAGAAATGCCAATGACAACAATAACTAGTGGCACTGGCTGCACATGAATTCATATATTCTGGAACCGAGTTTGCTGGCTGTACATACTGAACAACCGATGATTGCAAAAATTTTGAATTAATTTCTCCAAGAGTTATGTGATACTCTAGGTATCCCTTGTCCAGCAATAATTGAAAGGGCTTGATTGACAGAAATTTTGCACACCAGGGCAGAAATAGGATCACCAGGCAAGAGTTATCAATTGACAGCTGAACACTTGAAGTATCTTGAGCAGACAAGTTCTTTTCTTTTCTTGGTGGCGCTTTAGACATGATATCCAGAACTTCTATAACATCTTTAAAGAAGGTGTCCACTTTCCTGGAACATGCAGATTGGTATTCTGGGTCAGATAGAAGCAGAGGGCACTTCTGAAGAGATGAGGAATTCAAATCACCAATAAACTCACAACTGTCAGATATTTTATCAGATTTGCTATCAGCCACAACAACTGTATTGTTGCTATCAATGCCTGCTGAGCATCCATCTGTGTTCCAGAGGTTTAAGTCATCTTCACGCCCAACCAATCCAGGAGTTGTATTTTGAACATAATATTCAGCTTCGTATTCAACTTCGAATTCAGCAGGAAAATCAGTCATGCTTGATTCTCTGAAAAACTGATACTTGCATGGTTCATATCTTTCAAGAGGTAATACATATGCAGCCACACTTGAACCCATGCATCCTTTATCCATTTTTTTGATTTCCAAAGGAACATCGAACTCCCTTGCGATTGCTGGACCATCTCCCGGTGAACATCTCCGAACATCAAACGAACATCGCCTTGCAATTTCAGTGAAACTTTCACGCACTTTGTGTTGAATTCCACTGGTGCAAGGCTTGACTGAATCAGTTCCATTACCATGCTCCTCCAGGTGAACATCTCTAAACATCAACCGAACTAACCAAGGACTAAAGCAGGAACCTCGATGTGATTGACTATGGATACTTGAACATGGCTCTTCCGGGTAGCTTGTGACTGACAGAGGCCCGAACGATGGCCACGGGCTAGGCCTGAAGATGGATCCCATGTGATTGAACCTCCATGGTTGATGTCGTTCGAAGGAAGGCGGGTGCAGACGCTCAGCGATGGGAGTGTCATGTGTCTCGTCGACACTATCGATGGTGGCGGTCAGAGGTTTCACCCAGTCGCCCACATAGGCGGAGCATTCTGCCAAGCACTTGGACGGCGCTAGTGCAGCCAAGTTGTTGGGAACAAGGAGAACGACGATGTGGTCCGCCTCGCTCACTACTTGGGTGGAGTTGTTGCTGCATGGTAGTGGCGAGTCGTCCAGCTCCTGCACGCTGGTCTTGGGGTTGACCTCGGTGGTGGTTGCCACTGGTGTGATGATCTCGGAGGCGACCTCCTGGTGGATGTGGTCATCCACGGGCTCGAGCTGGGCGGCTGTGGCAGCGTCGTGGACCTCGCCGACGCTGGCGATGGAGGCGACCTGGGTCAGGCACTCCGTCGAACAGGTGGCGGGCACCCTCTCGATGCGGACCGAGGGTGCATCATGCGAGACCGCGGGGGTCTCCTGGGCCTGGGTGGTGGTGGAGAAGACGTCGTGGACGACCGCCGGGGCTCTGGGGTCGTCGGTGAGGCCACCATCGGCTGCTGTGCCCATGGGGCAAGCCAGCTGCGGGGTCGAGACGCCCGTGAGGATCTTTAACATCCGCGCGTGCTGCTTGTCCACGGCGTCGTAGCGCGCCATGGTCCGTGCGTGGTAATCGGCCAAGTAGGACTTCAGCTCCGGGTGCATGGTGGTGGAAGAAATTGATGAACTCAGAAGAAAAAATTGGGCAAAAATTGGACGAACTCGGGAAAATTTGTGGCGAATCGGAAGGGTGGAAGGAGGCTCTGATGCCACGATGTTATGTAGCCACTCACGAATCACTCGAATTACTCCATTACAGGAAGTTCAAGCTCAACTCCAAGAGGTTGAGGAGGGAGAGTACAGGAGGTAGGAGATGACAGGGAAAAGAGGAAGCCGCCGTTGCCGTTCGTGATCCAAGCCCGGATGCCCGTTCGCTGCGTCTTGGCTGGGTACTTGTAGTCTGCCTGCCCTGGGAGTAACAACTTGTCCGGCCCGGCCCATGTGTTGGTGGGCTCGCTGCCTTGGCTCTCCAGTTTGTGTTGCCGTCGGTTTCGCTGCCATGGCAGCAGTTTGGGCTGCCATGGTAGCGCCTTTAGTTGATGTGGCCGCGGCGGTACTTTGGGTCGCTGACATAGAGAATCCGGTTAACAGGTCGACGGGGCTCCTCTTAACAAGTTTCAAGCATGTCGCCAGTTAACTTTGATTGAATCTTTGATTCTTTATGACGCTTTAAACTGTCAACTTCACTTCGGCACAAAGAAAGGATGCCTTGCTTTCTAGCATTGCTTCATTTCCTTTCCTACCTACTAGACCCAGATGATTGATGAATAAGTTTAAATCGGAGCAAAACGTAATAATAGCATCGCAACCAATACTACGTGAAAGAGGTATGCATGGTTCCAAAACAACATGAGATTCTAATACGCCTATAATACCCACGAAGCAAAAAATCATCACAATAAAAAAAAAGGGAACCACATTTATGTACTCCCTCCGGTCCTTTTTACTCTGCACATTGGATTTGCCGAAAGTCAAACTTTAATAAGTTTGACCAAATTTATATTAGAAATTATTAACATCTATAATATCTAATAAATATAATATGAAAATATATTCCAAGATGAATCTAATGACATTGGTGTTGTTATGTGAATGTCTATAATTTTTTATATAAACTTGGTCAAAGTTGGATGAGATTGACTTCGGACAAACCTAATATGCAGAGTAAAAAGGACCGGAGGGAGTATGAAAAATTAAGCTACAACAGCTTCACATACCGTTTTAAGGCTCTCTACAACTTTCTGGTTCCATTGTTGCACTTCAAAATTAATCAACTAAATAAGAACAGAAATGATAAATCCCGAACGTTCGGATTTTAAACATGGCAACCCGAACATTTTTCATGGCAACTTTAGTTCCCGTGAGGTTGGCAAACATGGCAATTTTTTGACAATAAAATGAACTGGGACAAAGTTGCCATGTCTTAACAACTAAACTTGTCACCTCGCGTCAACTAAAGTTGCCATGAAAAAATGTTCAGGATGACATGCCTAAAATCCAAACGTTCAGGATTTATCAGGGTCCAATAAGAAAGCCTACAGCACATATTCCTCGGCAACAGCACTGCGGGATTACAGATAACATAACTTCCCTCCGTTTCACATCCGAAAGAAGCTCAGAAATGGAACAGATATCATACAGAGCCGTCCAGCTGAATTTATGGATCAAGATTCCATTTATGCCTGGTACAAAATATCATCCACTACAACTGAATATTCTCCATCAGCGTACAATACAACTTGCAGAATTAGAAGCTAGCGAAATCGTAAGCATCTATGCATTCTCCATCAGCTGCAAGACCTCAATTTCTGTGGGCAATGAAGGGATTGCCCCTTTCTTTGTGGTGGTGATTGCTCCACATGCATTGGCAAATTTAATCGCCTCCTCAAGCTTTTCCTGATTCTGCAGCAACCAGCAGATATGGAATTAGTGAACCACCTACTTCTAGGTACGAAAAACGGCATGAGTTGTACAGAGCTAGATTGAAACTAGTACAGTAATGCTCAAGGAAGTGTTTGTAGGCAAGCTTACTTGCAGTGATGATGGATCCTGGACAATTTTCCGGAGCAGAGCACCAACAAATGCATCACCAGCACCTGTTGTGTCAACTTGTTGTATTTTGTACGATGGGACAACTCCACGGAAATCCTAGTCAAATACAACAAAGCTCAAGTCTCAGTTACATCATGAGTCTTCAATTTTCAATGGTAATTGTGCAAGAGTTATTATATACTTGTCCTGAGTGCATACAAAGCAAAGCCCAGTGAAGCTTAGATTTGACATACAAAGTACAACCAGCACTAACAATAGATTGTAAAAACTTGTAGAGCATACCCTGGCATAGTACTTGCAGCCTTGACCTCCAAGAGTGACCAGGAGGAGCTTAAAGGTAGGGCGCCACAGCTTCATGACAACATCGTCCTCTACTGAGTCGATGCCAGTCAAAAACTCGACCTCAGACTCACTGACCTTGACAATGTCTGCCTGGTCCCAGATACTCAAGATCTTGGTGCGAGCCTCCTCACGGGATGACCACAGTGCCTCCCTTGGGTTCGGATCATATGAGAGAAGCGCGCCGGCCTCTTTGGCAATCTCCATGGCGCGCAGATGTGCCGACCGGCAAGGCTCAGCAATCAAGCTTATTGATCCATAGTGGAAGACTGTAGCCTGGGTGGATTATAAGTTGTGAGTCATTTTCCCTCAACGAAATAGAACAGTGCAGTACAGAAACTTCGCAAGAAATCGACAGATTTAAGAATCATATCGTTAGAGTTGAACACTTTCTTATAAAGTCTGCACGCAGAGCACAAATCTAACCATGAACGGTTGAAGCGTCTAGCAGCACCTGATATGTGGTAGTTCTCGATCATAGAACTATACATCCAAGCCGACATGACCCTCCTGCCCCATGGATGAAAATGTTGATCACCTGCTTCTCTGGCGACTATGTCAAGTTACGATCTGCACCCCTACCATGTGGAACGTTTGGAAACGCCACGATGCCCTCATCTTCAACAGAGCTGATGAATCGGTTAACTTGGTCATCCGTAGGTGTGCTGAGGACATTAGACTATGGTCCTGGAGATGTTCATATCGAACGAACTACCTGACATGCACAATTCTGAAATTACGTCTCAGTTTCACAGTACCAAATATAAGAAGTTTTGGTGAACTGCCAACACTTCTTATATTTAGGAACAGAGGTAGTACCAAATGTCCAAACATTTTCTCAAAAGTTTTAGTACTAACCATGACAAGATTTATCTGACATAGCAAATCAGCTAACACCTCTCAAATCTCATTTCGTGCATCACAACGAAATATAATTCACATTGGATTCTACATTTCTACTGCTGTACATGACACGGGTTAAAGTATCAGACAGATCCAGTAAAAGAACAAGTACAGTACCAACCAACCGGACTGCACAACAAAATCCGACCAAGATCCGCCTAATTTGCCAAGGAAGATTCAGCACCCGAATTGCACGAAACGAAAAGGACACCTAGAAAAACAAGAGGAACATGACGAAGAAAATTCCACCTGATGCGCACCAAATCAGCAGCACAAGAAACCTAGCTAGCGCTCGCGTCCGGATCCAGGAAACTGGATCGAGTTGGTTCCCCAGATCACAAGCAAAGAAACCGGTAACAAGGAGAGTCGTGACTCGCGTACCCTCTTGATGACGTCGACGTTGAGCTCGTCGGCGGTGAGGAGCATGTCGGCGCTGGGGTTGCGGTAGAACATGAACTCGCGCTCCCCGTCGGCGCGCAGCGTGACGAAGGCGAGCGCGGTGCGCGCCCCGGCGTCGAAGACGACGGCGCCGTCGTCGACGCCGTTGTCGCGGAGGATGGCGGCCAGCATCCGGCCGAACTCGTCGTCGCCGAGCTTGCCGACGAAGGCGGCCTCGCCGCCGAGCCGCGCGACCGCGATGGAGACGTTGGCCGGCGCGCCGCCGGGGGCCTTGAGGAAGGCCGGCGCCTCCGCCAGCGACACCCCCGCCACCGTGGGCACGAAGTCCACCAGCATCTCCCCGAAGCTGACCACCAGCTCGCCCCCGCCCGCCATCTCCGGGCACACGGAGGGAGACAGAGAGAGAAAGAGAGCGGGGGGGATGATGTGTGCGCGCCGGGACGGAAGTCCACCCAAAATCACCTGACTTGAAGACCACAATGGTCGTCATGTTCTTCTATTCTTTTATTCGTTTCCTGGTGTCCCGCATGTTCATTTATGCCATTTTTTTTCAACGTGACCGACAGTTGATGCCATGAAATTATATACTAGTACCTCTGTATCGAAATACTTGTAGTTAGGGGAATGGAGTAATTTTTTTCTAACACGGTATAATTTTATATGGTTGCGTATACATGTACATTCATCTTACGAGCGCATCCACGCATATTCTATCACTATGGACACTTTCAAGATATTGAGTTGTCACATCATTTTAAGATTAACAAAGTCAACATAGACATCTCATATTCGATGAAAACGTCTTCTTACACACACAAAAATATCGTCGGAAAGTCTAAAATAAATTTAAAAATGCAAGACATTAAAATCTTAATAGGATGGTTCCACAACAAGAAAACTACCGTCTAAATTACGCTCAGTTAGATATAACGATAATTTGATCTCAACAAAAATCAGTGTATATCAGCCATTGCAACGAAACTAATCTACATGATGTAGTATCAGGCCAACTCGAGTGCGGACCCTCAAACCTCCCACATCTGTCCAAACCGCACGGTGCGGACCCCGCAACCGCAAGCCATTCAAAAGAGTCCCGCATCCATCCATGGACCAGTTTGGACTTTCGTTTTCCTCCAAACTGGAACCAAACCAGGGGTTTTGTGGGAATTCGGACACCAACCACGTAGGACTCCGACACTCCCGAGCCACCGAAAACAAAGGTGAAGCCCGTGCATTTGGAGCTGGCCGCACTGATTCCGCTTTCAAAATCACTCTTTCTCAACTCTCTCCTCTTCCATCACGCCGCTCTCCACCCCAATTCCCGCCCTTTTTTGCCGTCACCTCCGCATGGAGGTGTTGGGGAATGTAGCATGCAATTTTAAAAAAAAATCCTGCGATCACGCAAGATCTATCTAGGAGATGCATAACAAGGAGAGGGGGAGAGTGTGTCCACGCATCCTCGTAGACGAAAGCGGAAGCATTAGGTTAACACGGTTGATGTAGTCGAACGTCTTCATGATCCAACCGATCTAGTACCGAACGTACGACACCTCCAAGTTCAGCACACGTTCAGCTTGATGACGTCCATCGAACTTTTGATCCAGTAGAGGGTCCACGGAGAGTTTCGTCAACACGACGGCATGGCGACGGTGATGGTGATGTGATCCGCGCAGGGCTTTGTCTAAGCACTATGACGCTATGACCGAAGGAGTAAACTATGGAGGGGGGCACCGCACACGGCTAAGAGAACAATTGATGTGCTATGGGGTGCCCCTCTGCCCCCGTATATAAAGGAGGGGAGGACGAGGCGGCCGACCAGGAGGGGCGTGCCATGGGGGGAGTCCTACTAGGACTGCACTCCTAGTAGGATTCACCCACCCCCCATTTTCCTTTCTCACCGGAGGGAAAAAGGAAGGGGAGGGAGAGGGAGAGGAAGGGGGCCGAGCCCCCCCCCCCTCCTTGTCCTATATGGACTCCCTTGGAGGGGGGGGCGCACGCCACCCCTTGCGGGCTCCCCTCTCTCTCCACTAAGGCCCATGTAGGCCCAATACTTCCTCGGGGGTTCCGGTAACCCCTCGGTACTCCGGTAAAATACCCGAACCACTTGAAACCATTCCGATGTTCGAATACTACCTTCCAATATACGAATCTTTACCTCTCGACCATTTCGAGACCCCTCGTCATGTCCGTGATCTCATCCGGGACTCCGAATCAAACTTCGGTCACCAAAACACATAACTCATAATACAAATCATCATCGAACGTTAAGCGTGCGTACCGTATGGGTTCGAGAACTATGTAGACATGACCGCGACACATCTCTAGTCAATAACCAACAGCGGAACCTGGATGCTCATATTGGTCCCTACATATTCTACGAAGATCTTTATCGGTCAAACCGCAATAACAACATACGTTATTCCCTTTGTCATCGGTATGTTACTTGCCCGAGATTCGATCGTCAGTATCCTCATACCTAGTTTAATCTTGTCATTGGCAAGTCTCTTTACTCATTCCATAATGCATCATCCCGTAACTAACTCATTAGTCACATTGCTTGCACGGCTTATAGTGATGTGCATTACCGAGAGGGCCCAAAGATACCTCTTCGATACTCGGAGTGACAAATCCTAATCTTGATCTATGCCAACCCAACAAACACCTTCGAAGACACCTGTAGAGCATCTTTATAATCACCCAGTTACATTGTGACGTTTGATAGCACACAAGGTGTTCCTCTGGTATTCGGGAATTGCATAATCTCATAGTGAGAGGAATATGTATGAGTCATGAAGAAAGCAATAACAATAAAACTTAACGATCATTATGCTAAGCTAACGGATGGGTCTTGTCCATCACATCATTCTCCTAATGATGTGATCCCGTTCATCAAATGACAACACATGTCTATGGTTAGGAAACTTAACCATCTTTGATTAACGAGCTAGTCAAGTAGAGGCATACTAGGGACACTTTGTTTTGTCTATGTATTCACACATGTATCAAGTTTTCAGTTAATACAATTCTAGCATGAATAATAAACATTTATCATGATATAAGGAAATATAAATAACAACTTTATTATTCCCTCTAGGGCATATTTCCTTCCGTCTCCCACTTGCACTAGAGTAAATAATATAGATTACATAGTAATGATTCTAACACCCATGGAGTCTTGGTGTTGATCATGTTTTGCTCGTGGAAGAGCCTTATTCAACGGGTCTGCAACATTCAGATCCGTATGTATTTTGCAAATTGCTATGTCTCCCTCCTTGACTTGATGGCGGATGGAATTGAAGTTTCTCTTGATGTGTTTTGTTCTCTTGTGAAATCTGGATTCCTTCGCTAAGGCAATTGCTCCAGTATTGTCACAAAAGATTTTCATTGGACCCGATGCACTAGGTATTACACCTAGATCGGATATGAACTTCATCCAGACTCATTCATTTGCTGCTTCTGAAGCAACTATGTACTCCACTTCACACGTAGATCCCGCCACGATGCTCTGCTTGGAACTGCACCAACTTACAGCTCCACCATTCAATATAAATATGTATCTGGTTTGCGACTTTGAGTCATCCGGATCAGTGTCAAAGCTTGCATCGACGTAACCATTTATGACAAGCTCTTTGTCACCTCCATAAACGAGAAACATATCCTTATTCATTTTCAAGTATTTCAGGATGTTCTTGACCGCTGTCCAGTGATCCACTCCTGGATTACTTTGGTACCTCCCTGCTAAACTTATAGCAAGGCACACATCAGGTCTGGTACACAACATTGCATACATGATAGAACCTATATATGGTTGAAGCATAGGGAATGCCTTTTATTTTCTCTCTATCTTCTGCAATGGTTGGGCATTGAGTCTGACTCAACTTCACACCTTGTAACACATGCAATAACCCTTTCTTTGACTGATCCATTTTGAACTTCTTCAAAACTTTATCAAGGTATGTGCTTTGTGAAAGTCCAATTAAGCGTCTTGATCTATCTCTATAGATCTTGATGCCCAATATATAAGCAGCTTCATCGAGGTCTTCCATTGAAAAATTCTTATCCAAGTATCCTTTTATGCTATTCAGAAATTCAGTATCATTTCCGATTAGCAATATGTCATCCACATATAATATCAGAAATGCTACAGAGCTCCCACTCACTTTCTTGTAAATACAGGCTTCTCCAAAAGTCCGTATAAAACCATATGCTTTGATCACACTATCAAAGCGTATATTCCAACTCCGAGATGCTTGCACCACTCCATAAATGGATCGCTGGAGCTTGCACACTTTGTTAGCACCTTTAGGATCGAAAAAACCTTCTGGTTGCATCGTATACAACTCTTCTTTAAGAAATCCATTAAGGAATGCAGTTTTGTCATCCATTTGCCAAATTTCATAATCATAAAATGCGGCAATTGCTAACATGATTCTGACAGACTTAAGCATCGCTACGGGTGAGAAGGTAGCATCATAGTCAACTCCTTGAACTTGTCGAAAACCTTTCGCAACAAGTCGAGCTTTGTAGACAGTAATATCACCGTCAATGTCAGTCTTCTTGTTGAAGATCCATTTATTCTCTATGGCTTGCTGATCATCGGGCAAGTCAACCAAAGTCCACACTTTGTTCTCATACGTGGATCCCATCTCAGATTTCATGGCCTCAAGCCATTTCACAGAATCTGGGCTCATCATCGCTTCCTCATAGTTCGTAGGTTCGTCATGGTCTAGCAACATGACTTCCAGAACAGGATTACCGTACCACTCTGGTGCGGACCTTACTCTGGTTGACCTACGAGGTTCGGTAGTAACTTGATCCAAAGTTTCATGATCATCATCATTAACTTCCTCACTGATTATTGTAGGCATCACTGGAACTGATTTCTGTGATGAACTACTTTCCAATTCGGGAGAAGGTACAATTACCTCATAAAGCTCTACTTTCCTCCCACTCACTTCTTTCAAGAGAAACTCCTTCTCTAGAAAGGATCCATTCTTAGCAACGAATATCTTGCCTTCAGATCTATGGTAGAAGGTGTACCCAACAGTTTCTTTTGGGTATCCTATGAAGGCACATTTCTCCGATTTCGGTTCAAGCTTATCAGGTTGAAGATTTTTCACATGAGCATCGCAACCCCAAACTTTAAGAAACGATAGCTTAGGTTTCTTGCCAAACCACAGTTCATACGGTGTCATCTCAACAGATTTATATGGTGCCCTATTTAACGTGAATGCAGCCGTCTCTAAAGCATAACCCAAAAACGATAGCGGTAAATCGGTAAGAGACATCATAGATTGCACCATATCTAATAAAGTACGGTTACAACGTTCGAACACACCATTACGCTGTGGTGTTCCAGGTGGTGTGACTTGCAAAACTATTCCACATTGTTTCAAATGAAGACCAAACTCGTAACCTAAATATTCACCTCCACGATCAGATCGTAGAAACTTTATTTTCTTGTTACGATGATTTTCCACTTTACTCTGAAATTCTTTGAACTTTTCAAATGTTTCAGACTTATGTTTCATTAAGTAGACATACCCATATCTGCTCAAATCATATGTGAAGGTCAGAAAATAACGATACGCGCCACGAGCTTCAACACTCATCGGACCGCATACATTAGTATGTATTATTTCCAATAAGTCAGTTGTTCGCTCCATTGTTCCGGAGAATGGAGTCTTAATCATCTTTCCCATGAGGCATGGTTCGCAAGCATCAAATGATTCACAATCAAGTGATTCCAAAAGCCCATCGGCATGGAGTTTCTTCAAGCGCTTTACACCAGTATGACCTAAACGGAGTGCCACAAATAAGTTGCACTATCATTATTAACTTTGCATCTTTTGGCTTCAATATTATGAATATTTGTATCACTACGATCGAGATTCAACAAAAATAGACCACTCATCAAGGGTGCATGACCATAAAAGATATTACTCATACAAGTAGAACAACCATTATTCTCTGATTTAAATGAATAACCGTCTCTCATCAAACAAGATCCAGATATAATGTTTATGCTCAACGCGGGCACCAAATAACAATTATTCAGTTCTAAAACTAATCCTGAAGGTAGATGTAGAGGTAGCGTGCCGACGGCGATCACATCGACCTTGGAACCATTTCTGATGCGCATCGTCACCTTGTCCTTAGCCAATCTTCATTTAATCTATAGCCCCTGTTTCGTGTTGCAAATATGAGCAACAGAACCAGTATCAAATACCCAGGCGCTACTACGAGCATTAGTAAGGTACACATCAATAACTTGTATATCAAATATACCTTTCACTTTGCCATCCTTCTTATCCGCCAAATACTTGGGGCAGTTCCGCTTCCAGTGACCAGTCCCTTTGTAGTAGAAGCACTCAGTTTTAGGCTTAGGTCTAGACTTGGGCTTCTTCCTGGGAGCAGGAACTTGCTTGCTATTCTTCTTGAAGTTCCCCTTCTTCCCTTTGCCCTTTTTCTTGAAACTAGTGGTATTGTTAACCATTAACACTTGATGCTCCTTCTTGATTTCTACCTCCACAGCCTTTAGCATTGCGAAGAGCTCCGGAATCGTCTTGTTCATCCCTGGCATATTATAGTTCATCATGAAGCCTTTATAGCTTGGTGGCAGTGATTGAAGAACTCTGTCAATGACACTATCATCAGGAAGATTAACTCCTAGTTGAGTCAAGTGGTTATGGTACCCAGACATTCTGAGTATGTGTTCACTGACAGAACTGTTCTCCTCCATCTTGCAGCTATAGAACTTGTTGGAGACTTCATATCTCTCAACTCGGGAATTTGCTTGAAATATTAACTTCAACTCTTGGAACATCTCATATGCTCCATGACGTTCAAAACGTCTTTGAAGTCCCGATTGTAAGCCGTAAAGCATGCCACACTAAACTATCGAGTAGTCATCAACTTTAGTCTGCCAGACGTTCATAACATCCAGAGTTGCTCCTGCAGTGGGTCTTGCACCTAGCGGTGCTTCCAGGACGTTATTCTTCTGTGCAGCAATGAGGATAATCCTCAAGTTACGGACCCAGTCCGTGTAGTTGCTACCATCATCTTTCATCTTAGCTTTCTCTAGGAACGCATTAAAATTCAAGTGAATGGTAGCATGGGCCATTGATCTACAACAACATAGATATGCAAAAACTATCAGGACTAAGTTCATGATAAATTTAAGTTCAATTAATCATATTACTTAGGAACTCCCACATAGATAGACAACCCTCTAGTCATCTAAATGATCACGTGATCCATATCAACTAAACCATGTCCGATCATCACGTGAGATGGAGTAGTTTTCAATGGTGAACATATCTATGTTGATCATATCTATTATTCATCTAAATGATCACGTGATCCATATCAACTAAACCATGTCCGATCATCATGTGAGATGGAGTAGTTTTCAATGGTGAACATATCTATGTTGATCATATCTATTATATGATTCACGTTCAACCTTTCGGTCTTAGTGTTCCGAGGCCATATCTGCATATGCTAGGCTCGTCAATTTTAACTAGAGTATTGTGCACATGCAAGACTGTCTTACACCCGTTGTATGTAACGTAGAGTTTATCACACCCGATCATCACGTGGTGTCTCGGCACGATGAACTGTCACAACGGTGCATACTCAGGGAGAACACTTATACCTTGAAATTTAGTGAGGGATCATCTTATAATGCTACCGCCGTACTAAGAAAAATAAGATGCATAAAAGATAAACATCACATGCAATCAAAATATGTGACATGATATGGCCATCATCATCTTGTGCCTTTGATCTCCATCTCCAAAGCACCGTCATGATCTCCATCGTCACCGGCTTGACACCTTGATCTCCATCGTAGGTTGTTGTCGTCTCGCCAACTATTGCTTCTACGACTATCGCTACCGCTTAGTGATAAAGTAAAGCAATTACATGGCGATTGCATTTCATACAATAAAGCAACAACCATAAGGCTCCTGCCAGTTGCCGATAAATTTTACAAAACATGATCATATCATACAACAGTTTATATCTAATCATGTCTTAACCATATCACATTACAACATGCCCTGCAAAAACAAGTTAGATGTCCTCTACTTTGTTGTTGCAAGTTTACGTGGCTGCTGCGGGCTTCTAGCAAGAACCGTTCTTACCTACGCATCAAAACCACAATGATTTTTTGTCAAGTGTGCTGTTTTAACCTTCAACAAGGACCGGCCATAGTCAAATTCGATTCAACTAAAGTTGGAGAAACAAACACCCGCCAACCACCTTTATGCAAAACAAGTTGCATGTCTGTCGGTGGAACCGGTCTCATGAGCGTGGTCATGTAAGGTTTGTCCGGGCCGCTTCATCCAAAAAAAAACGCCAAATCAAAATAAGACGTTGGTGGTAAGCAATATGACTATTATCGCCCACAACTCTTTGTGTTCTACTCGTGCGTATCATCTACGCATAGACATGGCTCTAATACCACTATTGGGGAACGTAGCATGCAATTTCAAAATATTTCCTACAATCACACAAGATCTATCTAGGAGATGCATAGCAACGAGAGGGGGAGAGTGTGTTGACGTACCCTTGTAGACCGAAAGTGGAAGCGTTAGGTTAACGCGGTTGATGTAGTCGAACGTCTTCATGATCCAACCGATCTAGTACCGGACATACGACACCTCCGAGTTTAGCACACATTCAGCTCGATGACGTCCCTCGAACTCTTGATCTAGTAGAGGGTTGAGGGAGAGTTTTGTCAGCACGAAGGCGTGGTGACGGTGATGGTGATGTGATATGCGTAGGGCTTCGTCTAAGCACTATGACGCTATGACCGAAGGAGTAAACTGTGGAGGGGGGCACCGCACACGGTAAGAGAACAATTGATGTGCTATGGGGTGCCCCTTCCCCCTATATAAAGGAGGGTAGGAGGAGGCAGCCGGCCAGGAGGGGCGTGCCATGGGGGGAGTCCTACGTACTAGGACTCCACTCGTAGTAGGATTCGCCCCCTCCCTTTTTCCTTTCTCACCGGAAGGGGAAAAGGAAGGAGAGGAAGAGGGAGAGGAAGGGGGGCCGCGCCCCCTCCTCCTTGTCCTATTCGGACTCCCTTGTAGGGGGCGCGCGCCACCCCTTGCGGGCTCCCATCTCTCTACACTAAGGCCCATGTAGGCCCAATACTTCCCCGGGGGGTTCCGGTAACCCCTCGGTACCCCGGTAAAATACCCGAACCACTCGAAACCATTCCGATGTCCGAATACTACCTTCCTGTTGGGGAACGTAGCAGAATTTTAAAATTTTCTACGCATCACCAAGATCAATCGATGGGGTCATCTAGCAACGAGGGAGAGGGGAGTGCATCTACATACCCTTGTAGATCGCGAGCGGAAGCGTTCAAGAGAACGGGGTTGATGGAGTCATACTCGTCGTGATCCAAATCACCGATGACCTAGCGCTGAACGGACGGCACCTCCACGTTCAACACACGTACGGTTGGGAAGACGTCTCCTCCAACTTGATCCAGCAAGGGGGAAGGAGAGGTTGATGGAGATCCAGCAGCACGACGGCGTGGTGGTGGAAGTAACGGTGATCTCGGCAGGGCTTCGCCAAGCTTAGGGAGAGGGAGGAGTGTCACGGGAGGGAGAGGGAGGCGCCAAGGGATAGGGTGCGGCTGCCCTCCCTCCCCCCACTATATATAGGACCCTTACGGGGGCTCCAGCCCTAGGAGATGCAATCTCCAAGGGGGGGGCAAGGGAGGTGGAGTGCCCCCCAAGCCAAGTGGGGCGCCCCCCACCCCTAGGGTTTCCAACCCTAGGCGCCGGGGGAGGCCCATGGGGGGTGCACCAGCACACTAGGGGCTGGTTCCCCTCCCACTTCATCCCATGGGCCCCTCCGGGATAGATGGCCCCACCCGGTGGACCCCCAGGACCCTTCCAGTGGTCCCGGTACAATACCGATTACCCCCGAAACTTTCCCGATGGCCGAAACTTGACTTCCTCTATATAAATCTTCACCTCCGGACCATTCCGGAACTCCTCGTGACGTCCGGGATCTCATCCGGGACTCCGAACAACTTTCGGGTTACCGTATACTAATATCTCAACAACCCTAGCGTCACCGAACCTTAAGTGTGTAGACCCTACTGGTTCGGGAGACACGCAGACATGACCGAGACGACTCTCCGGTCAATAACCAACAGCGGGATCTGGATACCCATGTTGGCTCCCACATGCTCCTCGATGATATCATCGGATGAACCACGATGTCGAGGATTCAATCAATCCCGTATACAATTCCCTTTGTCAATCAGTACGTTACTTGCCCGAGACTCGATCGTCGGTATCCCAATACCTTGTTCAATCTCGTTACCGGCAAGTCACTTTACTCGTACCATAATGCATGATCCCGTGATCAACCACTTGATCACATTGAGCTCATTATGATGATGCATTACCGAGTGGGCCCAGAGATACCTCTCCGTCATACGGAGTGACAAATCGCAGTCTCGATTCGTGCCAACCCAACAGACACTTTCGGAGATACCCGTAGTGTACCTTTATAGTCACCCAGTTATGTTGTGACGTTTGGCACACCCAAAGCACTCCTACGGCATCCGGTAGTTGCACAATCTCATGGTCTAAGGAAATGATACTTGACATTCGGAAAAGCTCTAGCAAACGAACTACACGATCTTTAAGCTATGCTTAGGATTCGGTCTTGTCCATCACATCATTCTCCTAATGATGTGATCCCGTTATCAATGACATCCAATGTCCATAGTCAGGAAACCATGACTATCTTTTGATTAACGAGCTAGTCAACTAGAGGCTCACTAGGGACGTGTTGTGGTCTATGTATTCGCACATGTATTACGATTTCTGGATAACACAATTATAGCATGAACAATAGACAATTATCATGAACAAAGAAATATAATAATAACCATTTTATTATTGCCTCTAGGGCATATTTCCAATAGTCTC
This sequence comes from Triticum aestivum, assembly GCF_018294505.1. NCBI lineage: Eukaryota > Viridiplantae > Streptophyta > Magnoliopsida > Poales > Poaceae > Triticum > Triticum aestivum. The sequence continues at coordinate 494,426,268 of NC_057806.1, forward strand.
CCACTTGCACTAGAGTCAATAGTCTAGTTACATTGTGATGAATCGAACACCCATAGAGTTCTGGTGTTGATCATGTTTTGCTCTAGGGAGAGGCTTAGTCAACGGATCTGCCACATTCGGGTCCGTATGTACTTTACAAATATCTATGTCTCCATTTTGAACACTTTCATGAATGGAGTTGAAGCGACACTTGATATGCGTGGTCTTCCTGTGAAACCTGGGCTCCTTGGCAAGGGCAATAGCTCCAGTGTTGTCACAGAAGAGAGTCATCGGGCCCGACACATTGGGTGTGACTCCTAGGTCGGTAATGAACTCCTTCACCCAGATTGCTTCTTGTGCTGCCTCTGAGGCTGCCATGTACTCCGCTTCACATGTAGATCCCGCCACAACGCTTTGCTTGCAACTGCACCAGCTTACTGCCCCACCATTCAAAATATACACGTATCCGGTTTGTGACTTAGAGTCATCCAGATCTGTGTCGAAGCTAGCATCGACGTAACCCTTTACGACGAGCTCTTCGTCACCTCCATAAATGAGAAACATATCCTTTGTCATCTTTAGGTACTTCAGGATATTCTTGACCGCTCTCCAGTGTTCCATGCCGGGATTACTTTGGTACCTACCTACCAAACTTACGGCAAGGTTTACATCAGGTCTGGTACACAACATAGCATACATGATAGACCCTATGGCCGAGGCATAGGGGACGACACTCATCTTTTCTCTATCTTCCGCCGTGGTCGGGCATTGAGTCGTGCTCAATCTCGTACCTTGCAATACAGGCAAGAACCCCTTCTTTGACTGATCCATATTGAACTTCTTCAATATCTTGTTAAGGTACGTACTCTGTGAAAGCCAATGAGGCGTCTGGATCTATCTCTATAGATCTTGATGCCTAATATATAAGCAGCTTCTCCAAGATCCTTCATTGAAAAACACTTGTTCAAGTAGGCCTTTATGCTTTCCAAGAATTCTATATCATTTCCCATCAACAGTATGTCATCCACGTACAATATGAGAAATGCTACAGAGCTCCCACTCACTTTCTTGTAAATGCAGCCTTCTCCAGAAGTCTGCGTAAACCCAAACACTTTGATCATCTCATCAAAACGAATGTTCCAACTCCAAGATGCTTGCACCAGCCCATAGATCGAGAGTTGGAGCTTGCACACCTTGTCAGCCCCTTGAACTTGTCGATAACCCTTAGCGACAAGCCGAGCTTTATAGATGGTTACATTACCATCCGTGTCTGTCTTCTTCTTAAAGATCCATTTATTTTCTATGGCTCGCCGATCATCGGGCAAGTCAGTCAAAGTCCATACTTCGTTTTCATACATGGATCCTATCTCGGATTTCATGGCTTCCAGCCATTTGTCAGAATCTAGGCCCGCCATCGCTTCCTCATAGTTCGAAGGTTCACTGTTGTCTAACAACATGATTTCCAAGATAGGGTTGCCGTACCACTTTGGTGCGGAACATGTCCTTGTGGACCTTCGAAGTTCAGTAGCAACTTGATCTGAAGTTTCATGATCATCATCATTAACTTCCTCTCTAGTCGGTGCAGGCACCTCAGGAACATTTTCTTGAGTTGCACCACTTTCCGGTTCAAGAGGTAATACTTCATCAAGTTCTACTTTCCTCCCACTTATTTCTTTCGAGAGAAACTCTTTCTCTAGAAAGGATCCCTTCTTGGCAACAAAGATCTTGCCTTCGGATCTGAGGTAGAAGGTATACCCAATAGTTTCTTTAGGGTATCCTATGAAGACGCATTTTTCCGATTTGGGTTCGAGCTTTTCAGGTTGAAGTTTCTTGACATAAGCATCGCATCCCCAAACTTTTAGAAACGACAGCTTAGGTTTCTTCCCAAACCACAATTCATACGGTGTCGTCTCAACAGATTTCAACGGAGCCCTATTTAAAGTGAAGGCGGCAGTCTCTAAAGCATAGCCCCAAAATGACAGCGGTAGATCGGTAAGAGACATCATAGATCGCACCATATCCAATAGAGTCCGATTACGATGTTCAGACACACCATTACGCTGAGGTGTTCCAGGCGGCGTGAGTTGTGAAACTATTCCACATTTCCTTAAGTGCGTGCCAAATTCGTGACTCAAGTATTCCCCCCATGATCTGATTGCAAGAACTTGATTTTTCTATCACGTTGATTCTCAACCTCACTCTGAAATTCCTTGAACTTTTCAAAGGTCCTAGACTTGTGTTTCATTAAGTAGACATACCCATATCTACTCAAGTCATCAGTGAGGGTGAGAACATAACGATAGCCACCGCGAGCCTCAACACTCATTGGACCGCACACATCAGTATGTATGATTTCCAATAAGTTGGTTGCTCTCTCCATTGTTCCTGAGAACGGAGTCTTGGTCATTTTACCCATAAGGCATGGTTCACACGTGTCAAATGATTCGTAATCAAGAGACTCCAAAAGTCCATCTGCATGGAGCTTCTTCATGCGTTTGACACCTATGTGACCAAGGCGGCAGTGCCACAGGTATGTGGGACTATTATTATCAACCTTACATCTTTTGGTATTCACACTATGAATGTGTGTAACATTACGCTCGAGATTCATTAAGAATAAACCATTCACCAGTGGAGCATGACCATAAAACATATCTCTCATATAAATAGAACAACCATTATTCTCGGATTTAAATGAGTAGCCATCTCGAATTAAATGAGATCCTGATACAATGTTCATGCTCAAAGCTGGCACTAAATAACAATTATTGAGGTTTAAAACTAATCCCGTAGGTAAATGTAGAGGCAGCGTGCCGATGGCGATCACATCGACCTTGGAACCATTCCCGACGCGCATCGTCGCCTCGTCCTTCGCCAGTCTCCGCTTATTCCGCAGCTCCTACTTTGAGTTACAAATGTGAGCAACCGCACCGGTATCAAATACCCAGGAGCTACTACGAGTACTGGTAAGGTACACATCAATTACATGTATATCACATATACCTTTGGTGTTGCCGGCCTTCTTGTCCGCTAAATATTTGGGGCAGTTCCGCTTCCAGTGACCACTTCCCTTGCAATAAAAACACTCAGTCTCAGGCTTGGGTCCATTCTTTGACTTCTTCCCGGCAGCTTGCTTACCGGGCGCGGCAACTCCCTTGCCGTCCTTCTTGAAGTTCTTTTTACCCTTGCCTTTCTTGAACTTAGTGGTTTTATTCACCATCAACACTTGATGTTCCTTTTTGATTTCCACCTCCGCTGATTTTAGCATTGAATATACCTCAGGAATGGTCTTTTCCATCCCCTGCATATTAAAGTTCATCACAAAGCTCTTGTAGCTCGGTGGAAGCGACTGAAGGATTCTGTTAATGACCGCGTCATCCGGGAGATTAACTCCCAACTGAGTTAAGCGGTTATGCAACCCAGGCATTTTGAGTATGTGCTCACTGACAGAACTGTTTTCCTCCATCTTACAACTGAAGAACTTGTCGGAGACTTCATATCTCTCGACCCGGGCATGAGCTTGGAAAACCATTTTCAGCTCTTCGAACATCTCATATGCTCCGTGTCGCTCAAAACGCTTTCGGAGCCCCGGTTCTAAGCTGTAAAGCATGCCGCACTAAACGAGGGAGTAATCATCAGCACGTGACTGCCAAGCGTTCATAACGTCTTGGTTCACTGGGATGGGTGCGTCACCTAGCGGTGCTTCTAGGACATAATCTTTCTTGGCAGCTATGAGGATGATCCTCAGGTTCCGGACCCAGTCCGTATAGTTGTTGCCATCATCTTTCGGCTTGGTTTTCTCTGGGAACGCGTTGATGTTGAGGGCAACATTAGCGTGGGCCATTTGATCTACAAGACATAGTGTAAAGATTTTAGACTAAGTTCATGATAATTAAGTTCATCTAATCAAATTATTCAATGAACTCCCACTCAGATAGACATCCCTCTAGTCATCTAAGTGAAACATGATCCGAGTCAACTAGGCCGTGTCTGATCATCACGTGAGACGGACTAGTCAACATCGGTGAACATCTTCATGTTGATCGTATCTTCTATACGACTCATGCTCGACCTTTCGGTCTTCCGTGTTCCGAGGCCATGTCTGTACATGCTAGGCTCGTCAAGTCAACCTAAGTGTATTGCGTGTGTAAATCTGGCTTACTCCCATTGTATTCGAACGTTAGAATCTATCACACCGATCATCATGTGGTGCTTCGAAACAACGAACCTTCGGAATGGTGCACAGTTAGGGGGAACACCTTCTTGAAATTATTACGAGGGATCATCTTATTTAAGCTACCGTCGTTCTAAGCAAATAAGATGTAAAACATGATAAGCATCACATGCAATCAAATAGTGACATGATATGGCCAATATCATTTGCTCCTTTTGATCTCCATCTTCGGGGCTCCATGATCATCATTGTCACCGACATGACACCATGATCTCCATCATCATGATCTCCATCATCGTGTCTTCTTGAAGTTGTCTCGTCATCTATTACTTCTACTACTATGGCTAACGCTTTAGCAATAAAGTAAAGTAATTACATGACGTTTATGTTGACACGCAGGTCATGAATAAATTAAGACAACTCCTATGGCTCCTGCCGGTTGTCATACTCATCGACATGCAAGTCGTGATTCCTATTACAAGAACATGATCAATCTCATACATCACATATATCATTCATCACATCCTTTTGGCCATATCACATCACACGACACATGCTGCAAAAACAAGTTAGACGTCCTCTAATTGTTGTTGCAAGTTTTTACGTGGCTACTATAGGTTTCTAGCAAGAACGTTTCTTACCTACGCCAAAACCACAACATGATATGCCAATTTCTATTTACCCTTCATAAGGACCCTTTTCATCAAATCCGATCCGACTAAAGTGGGAGAGACAGACACCCGCCAGCCACCTTATGCAACTAGTGCATGTCAATCGGTGGAACCAGTCTCACGTAAGCGTACGTGCAAGGTCGGTCTGGGCTGCTTCATCCCACGATGCCGCCGAATCAAGATAAGACTAGTAGCGGCAACTAAATTGACAATATCGACGCCCACAACTGCTTTGTGTTCTACTCGTGCATAGAAACTACGCATAGACCTAGCTCATGATGCCACTGTTGGGAACGTAGCAGAATTTAAAAAATTTCTACGCATCACCAAGATCAATCTATGGAGTCATCTAGCAACGAGGGAGAGGGGAGTGCATCTACATACCCTTGTAGATCGTGAGCGGAAGCGTTCAAGAGAACGGGGTTGATGGAGTCGTACTCGTCGTGATCCAAATCACCGATGACCTAGCGCCGAATGGACGGCACCTCCGCGTTCAACACACGTACGGTTGGGAAGACGTCTCCTCCAACTTGATCCAGCAAGGGGGAAGGAGAGGTTGATGGAGATCCAGTAGCACGACGGCGTGGTGGTGGAAGTAACGGCGATCTCGGCAGGGCTTCGCCAAGCTCAGGGAGAGGGAGGAGTGTCACGGGAGGGAGAGGGGGCGCCAGGGGCTAGGGTGCGGCTGCCCTCCCTCTCCCACTATATATAGGACCCTAGGGCGGGGGCGCCGGCCCTAGGAGATGCAATCTCCAAGGGGGGCGGCGGCCAAGGGGGGTGGAGTGCCCCCCAAGCCAAGTGGGGCGCCCCCACCCCTAGGGTTTCCAACCCTAGGCGCAGGGGAGGCCCATGAGGGGCGCACCAGCCCACTAGGGGCTGGTTCCCCTCCCACTTCAGCCCATGGGGCCCTCCGGGATAGGTGGCCCCACCCGGTGGACCCCTGGGACCCTTTCGGTGGTCCCGGTACAATACCGATTACCCTCGAAACTTTTCCGATGGCCGAAACTTGACTTCCTATATATAAATCTTCACCTCCGGACCATTCCGGAACTCCTCGTGACGTCCGGGATCTCATCCGGGACTCCGAACAACTTCCGGATTACCGTATACTCTATCTCAACAACCCTAGCGTCCCGAACCTTAAGTGTGTAGACCCTACGGGTTCGGGAGACACGCAGACATGACCGAGACGACTCTCCGGTCAATAACCAACAGCGGGATCTGGATACCCATGTTGGACCCCACATGCTCCTCGATGATGTCATCGGATGAACCACGATGTCGAGGATTCAATCAATCCCGTATACAATTCCCTTTGTCAATCGGTACGTTACTTGCCCGAGACTCGGTCATCGGTATCCCAATACCTTGATCAATCTCGTTACCGGCAAGTCACTTTACTCGTACCGTAATGCATGATCTCGTGATCAACCACTTGATTACATTGAGCTCATTATGATGATGCATTACCGAGTGGGCCCAGAGATACCTCTCCGTCATACGGAGTGACAAATCCCAGTCTCGATTCGTGCCAACCCAACAGACACTTTCGGAGATACCCGTAGTGTACCTTTATAGTCACCCAGTTACGTTGTGACATTTGGCACACCCAAAGCACTCCTACGGCATCCGGGAGTTGCGCAATCTCATGGTCTAAGGAAATGATACTTGACATTCGGAAAAGCTCTAGCAAACGAACTACACGATCTTTAAGCTATGCTTAGGATTGGGTCTTGTCCATCACATCATTCTCCTAATGATGTGATCCCATTATCAATGACATCCAATGTCCATAGTCAGGAAACCATGACTATCTTTTGATCAACGAGCTAGTCAACTAGAGGCTCACTAGGGACGTGTTGTGGTCTATGTATTCACACATGTATTACGATTTCCGGATAACACAATTATAGCATGAACAATAGACAATTATCATGAACAAAGAAATATAATAATAACCATTTTATTATTGCCTCTAGGGCATATTTCCAACACTTCCAATATATGAATCTTTACCTCTTGACTATTTCGAGACTCCTCGTCATGTCCATGACCTCATCCGGGACTCCGAATCAAACTTCGGTCACCAAAACACATAACTCACAATACAAATCGTCATCGAACGTTAAGCGTGCGGACCCTACGGGTTCGAGAACTATGTCGACATGACCGAGACGCATATCTGGTCAATAACCAATAGCGGAACATAGATGCTCATATTGGTTCCTACATATTCTATGAAGATCTTTATCGGTTAAACCGCAATAGCCACATACGTTATTCCCTTTGTCATCGGTATGTTACTTGCCCAAGATTCGATCGTCGGTATCCTCATACCTAGTTCAATCTCGTCACCGGCAAGTCTCTTTATTCGTTTCGTAATGTATCATCCCGTAACTAACTCATTAGTCACATTGCTTGCAAGGCTTATAGTGATGTGCATTACCGAGAGGGCCCAGAGATACCTCTCCGATACTCGGAGTGACAAATCCTAATATTGATCTATGCAAACCCAACAAACACCTTCGGAGACACACCTGTAGAGCATCTTTATAATCACCCAGTTATGTTGTGACGTTTGATAGCACACAAGGTGTTCCTTTGGTATTCGGGAGTTGCATAATCTCATAGTCAGAGGAATATGTATGAGTCATGAAGAAAGCAATAGCAATAAAACTTGACGATCATTATGCTAAGCTAACAGATGGGTCTTGTCCATCACATCATTCTCCTAATGATGTGATCCCGTTCATCAAATGATAATACATGTCCATGGTCAGGAAACTTAACCATCTTTGATTACCGAGCTAGTCAAGTAAAGGCATACTAGGGACACTTTGTTTTGTCTATGTATTCACACATGTATCAAGTTTCCGGTTAATACAATTCTAGCATGAATAATAAACATTTATCATGATATAAGGAAATATAAATAATAACTTTATTAGTGCCTCTAGGGCATATTTCCTTCAGGAGGGACCTTATGAAAAGCCGCCAGAGTACGTAGTGGAGGATCCGGCGAAGGCGGCCGCCCGCAAGATCAACTCGGTGACCCGGCAAGATCACAGGCTCAGGCAGAAGGCAAAGGCGGCACTGTTCAAGAAGAAGAAGGTCGATGAAAGTGGTGGTCTTGCAGGGGCGGGTGGGCGGTCATCTTGCCGACGACGATTGTGGTGCGAGGCGGGGCCAGGGACGTGGGGCGCCACCGCCATCGCCGTCTGTGTAGAGGCTGCTCTGACCGGAGCAATACAAGGCTCCCTACTTCTATGTCGCCCCGCAGCTCGGTAAGCAGCACATGCCTTTCTGCGCCAACGTCAACACGCCAGCATTTCTCAGAGTCTACATCGTTGCAGCTTGACAGGTCATGGACGGCAGGCGTGCAGCAACTCGGTGCCCGCACGTTGTTCACTGATATGCGTCAAGAGGGCGAGCTAGCATACGACAACGCGGACATGCAATTTTTTGAGTTGATCCACGACGGATGTGGTGGCGGAGGCTGAGGCTACTACGAGGACGGGCATGTGGATGACTCAGAGTACGTCCATGTAGCTGTGCAGGTATACCCAGACTAGCACATACACTCAGTAGGGCACGTACACCTAGCAGGGCAGGCAATCGAACACGTACAACCAGCTAAGCATGCAACCAGATTGGACCACCAGTGCTACTTCTTGAGCTTGCGTTGGTTTTTCCCTTGAAGAGGAAAGGGTGATGCAGTAAAGTAGAGATAAGCATTTCCCCTAGTTTGAGAACCAAGGTATCAATCCAGTAGGAGACCATGCACAAATCACCGAATACCTGCACAAACAATCAATTAACTTGCACCCAACGTGATAAAGGGCTTGTCAATCCCTTCATAGTTACTTGCAAAAGTGAGATCTGATAGAGATAGATAAACAATAAAGTAAATATTTTTGGTTTATAGATCGGAAAGTAAAAGATTGCAAAAAGAGTAGATCGGAAACGAATATTGTATATCGGAAACTCATATGATGGAAAATAGACCCGGGGGCCATAGGTTTCACTAGAGGCTTCTCTCAATATAGCAAATATTATGGTGGGTGAACAAATTACTACCGAGCAATTGATAGAAAGGCGCAAAGTTATGTCGATATCTAAGGCAATGATCATGAATATAGGCATCACGTCTGTGTCAAGTAGACCGAAACGATTCTGCATCTACTACTATTACTCCACACATCGACCGCTATCCAACATGCATCTAGAGTATTAAGTTCATAAAGAACGGAGTAATGCATTAAGTAAGATGACATGATGTAGAGGAATTAACTCAAGCAATATGATGAAAACCCCATCTTTTTATCCTTGATGGCACCAATACAATACGTGCCTTGTTGCCCCTACTGTCACTGGGAAATGACACCGCAAGATTGAACCCAAAGCTAAGCACTTCTCCCATTATAGGAAAAACCAATCTAGTTGGCCAAACCAAATCGATAGTTCGAAGAGAATTACAAAGATATCAAATCATGCATAAAAGAATTCAGAGGAGATTCAAATAATATTCATAGATAAGCTGATCATAAATCCATAATTCATCAGATCTCAGCAAACACACCGCAAAAAAGTATTACATCGAATAGATCTCCAAGAACATCGAGGAGAACATGGTATTGAGAATCAAAGAGAGAGAAGAAGCCATCTAGCTACTAGCTATGGACCCGTAGGTCCGTGGTAAACTACTCATGCTTCATCGGAAGGGCAATAGAGTTGATGTAGAAGCCCTTCATGATTGAACCCCCCTCCGATAGGGTGCCGGAAAAGGTCCCTAGATGGGATCTCATGGGTACAGAAAGTTGCGACGGTGAAAAAGTGTTTTCGTTGATGCCTCTGGTGGTTTGGGGATATATGGGTATATATAGGCGAAAGGATTAGGTCAGGAGGTGCACGAGGGGCCCACAAGGGTGGGGGCGCGCCCTCCATCCTTGTGGCCGCCTCGTGGCTCCTCCAACTTCATCTCCAAGTCTCCTGGTTGTCTTCTGGTCCAAGAAAAATCACCGCAAAGGTTTTATTCTGTTTGGACTCCGTTTGATATTCCTTTTCTGCGAAACTCAAAAACAGGAAAAAAAATAGGAACTGGCACTGGGCTCTAGGTTAATAGGTCAGTCCCAAAAATAATATAAAATAGCATATTAATGCATATAAAACATCCAAAATAGATAATATAATAGGATGGAACAATCAAAAATTATAGATACGTTGGAGACGTATCACCAGGCAGCAGGAGCAAGAGGAGGACAGAGAACCTGATCCAGATGAATTTGTAGCTGATCCAAACAAAAGGGATAGAGAGGAGAAAGCTTCAACACGAGGGAGGTAGAGTTGTTGTGCGATGCATAGTAGGCCACTAGCATCGATCTGATCTATGGTATGCGGCAAAAAGGGCTCAACATTTTGGGCCAACATTTCACGCTTGATTCCATGAGCACAAGCATTTCAAGCACTACACCGACGTACTTATCCACAACCGTTTGGTGAAGTCTCTCAACTATCGATGGTATATTATTCAAGAGTCGGTATGCAAGTATTGCAGTTGCAGTGACTTGAAGCAACTCATCGCACGGCGGCCAAGTGGTGCACAAATCTCTGAGCAAGTAAGTGTGTTGGTCATTTTGGCCTGATGTGTAACTTGTTGACCGAGTATGTTCTATATTCTGGTCATTTGACCGGATCGGATATGCAAATTGTTGACAATGTTTATACTTTGTGGCCTTCACGTGTGTGCAATTTCTTCTTGATGTTGGATAATAAGAACTTCGTCCTAATGCATTGTTGATTAAAGTTGATGGGCAACCCGAATGGAATTTATTCATTGCCAACTCCACCAAGACCACCGGCATCTGCACGGAGGAAGAAATGGGTGATCCAACCAACCCAACAAAAGAGCCACCAAAGAAGATTAGGAGAGGGTTTCAGGGAAAGAAGTGGAAGAAGGAGAAGGTGAAGCGAGAAGCGTCAGCGGCCAAGATGACAGAGAGGTTTGAGGACATCTTGGTGAAGAAGGAGGAGGCATATGTCATGCGCTCCGACATGAAGAAGGCATGTAAGGCCGAGAGGTCTATGTTGGGAAACTAGTACAACAACAAAGCGTTTAGTCCCAAATAAGTTGGGGTAGGCTAGAGGTGAAACCCATAAGATCTCACAACTAAATCATGATTTTGGCACATGAATAACAAGCTTCCATGCACCCCTGTCCATAGCTAGTTCTTCGGTGATACTCCAATCCTTCACATTTCTCTTTACAGACTCCTCCCATGTCAAATTTGGCCTACCCCGACCTCTCTTGACATTATCTGCACACTTTATCCTTCTGCTATGCACCGGAGCTTCTCGAAGCCTTTGCTGAATATGCCCAAACCATCTTAGTTGATGTTGGACAAGCTTATCTTCAATTGGTGCTACCATGCTACTTGTGAGCTATGTTGAGAATTTCCTCGAAGAGGATGCAGTACAATAGAGTTAAGTATTTCCCTCGGTTAAGAACCAAGGTTATCAATCTAGTAGGAAAACCACGCAACACCTTGTTAGCAGTACCTACACACAACATAACAAATACGTGCACCCAACATGAACAACATGTTGTTAATCCCTCGGCAGTTAATTGCAAGGATCAAATCTCATAGTGATAGATAGATAGAAAAAACACAAAATTAAATAAAGTAAAAAAATTACAGCAAGGTATTTTTGGGTTTTAATATATGATAAAAATAGATCGAGGGGCCATAGTTTTCACTAGAGGCTTCTCTCTTGAAGATAGCATATGCTGGGTAAACAAATTACTGTTGGGCAATTGATAAAAAAGCGAATAATCATGACAATATCCAAGGCAATTAATGATCATGTATATAGGCATCACATCCGAGACAAGTATACCGACTCCTAACTATATCTACTACTATTACTCCACACATCGCCCGCTATCTAGCATGCATCTAGAGTATTAAGTTCATAAAGAACGGAGTAACACCTTAAGCAAGATGATGTGATGTAGACAAAGTAAACTCAACCATATGAATAAACCTCATCGTTTTATCCTTAATGGAAACAATAAAAACATGTGTCTTGTCCCTTTATGTCACTGGGATATAGATCACCGCAAGATTGAACCCATCACAAAGCACCTCTCTCATTGCAAGAAAAATCAATCTAGTTGGCCAAACCGAGAATTACAAAGCTACAACAATCATGGATAAAAGAGTTGAGAGAATACTCAAATAATATTCATGGATAATCTGATCATAAACTCACAATTCATCAGATCCCAACAAACACACCATAAAAGAGGATTACATCGAATAGATCTCCAAGAACATCGAGGAGAACATTATATTGAAGATCAAAGAGAGAGAAGAAGCCATCTAGATATTAGCTATATATGGACCCATAGGTCTGTGATAAACTTCTCACACATCATTGGAAGGGCAACAAGATTGATGTAGAGCCCCTCCGTGGTTGATCCCCCTCCGGCAAAGTGCTGGGAAAGGCCTCCAAATGGGATCTCATGAGAATAGAAACTTGCGGTGGTGGAAAAAGTATTTCAGGTGGCTTTGTGATGTCAAGGGAATATTTGAGAGTTTATAGAGGCAGAATTTGGCCAAGAGGTGTTGCGAGGGGCCCACAAGCCTAGCCCCCTGGGGCGAACCTCCTGAGTTTGTCGCTCCCTAGTGACTCTTCAGGTCCTCTCCCGAACCGTCTAGGGTCTCTTCTGGTCCAAACAAATTTAATCCAAAGTTTTTTTCTCCATTTGGACTTTGTTTGATATTGATTTCCTAAAAAGCTAAAAACAAGCAAAAAATAGCAACTGGCACTAGGCACTAGATTAGTAGGTTAGTCCCAAAAAATGATATATAATTGCATATAAAACATCCAAGATTGATACTATAATAGCATGGAACAATCAAAAATTATTGATACGTTGGAGACATATCATACCCCAACTCTATCTCGTATATCATTGTTCCGGACTCTATCCTTCCTTGTGTGGCCACACATCCATCCAAACATACGCATCTCCATCACACCTAACTATTGATCATCTCGCATTTTAGTCAGCCAACACTGAATGCCATACAACATTACGGGTTGAACCGATGTCCTGTAGAACTTGCCTTTTAGCTTTTGTGGTACTCCCTTGTCACCGAGAATGCCAGAAGCTTGACGCCACTTCATCCATCTGGCTTTGATTCGATGGTTCACATCTTCATCAATACCCCCATCCTTTTGCAGCATTGACCCTAAATACCGAAAGGTGTCCTTCTAAGGCACCACTTGCCCATCAAGGGCTAATCTCCTCCTCCTCACGCCTAGTAGTACTGAAACAACACATCATGTACTCGGTATTAGTTCTACTAAGCATAAACCCTTTCAATTCCAAGGTCTATCTCCATAACTCCAACTTCCTATTGACCCCTATCCAACTACGTCAACTAGCACCATATCATGCCCGACCCTTGCCCATTTGACACCACACCCGGGTTTTGATGTGGCATAACACTGAGAGGGTTACACCCCAACAAAAATCTTTTGGGTTTCATCTCCATAAGGGTGCCTGAGTTTTTACATTGACTCGCCAAGCCTATCAGAACCCTCCTCCTTTACCCAGGCTTGGGACTGGCTATGTTGAGACAACATAGGCAGAGTTATGTTGGGAAAGTAGTAGAAAACCAAAAAAATTGCCCTATGACACGTCTCCATCGTATCTACTTTTAATGATGCTCTTTCTCTTGTCTTGGACTCTAACTTGCATGATTTGAATAAAACTAACTGATATGTCTCCAATGTATCTATAATTTTTCATTGTTCCATGCTGTTATATTATCATTCTTGGATGTTTTGCAATCATTTTATAATCATTTTTTGGGACTAACCTATTGACCTAGTGCTAGTGCTAGTTGTTGTTTTTTGCTTGTTTTTTACATCGCAGAAAAATCAATATCAAACGGAGTCCAAATGCAGCGAAACTTTTTGTGGAGTTTTTTTTGGACCAGAAGACACCCAATGGGCCAGAGAAGCACCTGGGAGGTGCCCCGACGGGGGCACAACCAACCAGGGAGCTCCTGGGCCCCCAGGCGCGCTCAGGTGGGTTGTGCCCACCTCAGTGGCCTCCCGCACTGCCTCTTTGCTCTATAAATACCCCAATTTTCCAGAAACCCCAGGGGAGTCAACGAAAATCAATTCCAGTCGCCGCAAGTTCTAGAACCACCAGATCCAATCTAAACACCATCACGGAGGGGTTCATCATCCTCATTGGTGCCTCTCTGATGATGCGTGAGTAGTCTTTTGTAGACCTACAGGTCTGTAGTTAGTAGCTAGATAGCTTCCTCTCTCTCTCTCTCTCTCTCTCTCTCTTGATTCTCAATACAATGGTCTCTTGGAGATCTATTTGATGTAACTCTTTTTGCGGTGTGTTTGCTGGGATCCAATGAACTATGAGTTTATGATCAAATCTATGTTTTTATCCATGAAGGTTATTTGAGTCTTTTGATCTCTTATATGCATGATTACTTATAGCCTCGTATCTCTTCTTTGAATCTTTGGTTTAGTTAGGCCAACTAGATCAATTTTTCTTGCCATGGGAAGAGGTGCTTTGTGATGGGTTCGATCTTACGGTGCTTGATCCCAGTGACAGAAGGGGAACCGACACGTATGTATCGTTGCTATTAAGGATAACAAGATGGGGTCTATTTATGCATAAATAGATCTTGGTCTACATCGTGTCATCGTTCTTATTGCATTACTCTGTTTCTCCATGAACTTAATACACTAGATGCATGCTGGATAGCGGTCGATGTGTGTAGTAATAGTAGTATATGCAGGCAGAAGTTGGTCTACTAATCTTGGACATGATGCCTATATGATGATCATTGCCTAGATATCGTCATGATTATTTGAAGTTCTATCAATTACCCAACAGTAATTTGTTTACCCACCGTTGCTATTTTTCTCGAGAGAAGCCACTAGTGAAACCTACGGCCCTCGGGTCTCTTCTTTATTATATTTGCCTTCGCGATCTATTTTTATTTGCTTTTATTTTCAAATATATTAATCCAAAAACCCCGAAAATACCTTGCTGCAATTTATTATTATTTATTTTATCTCGCGTTCCTGCGAGATCTATTTATCCAATCTACTACAATTTTACCTATCTTTTTACCCGTGAGGGATTGACAACCCCTCTCTTACATCGGGAGTCAAGTATTTGTTCTTTGTGTGTAGGAGCTGTTTACATGGTGTTGCATGGTTCTCCTACTGGTTCGATAACCTTAGTCTCATCACTGAGGGAAATACCTACCATAGCCGTGCTACATCATCCCTTCCTCTTTGGGGAAATATCGACGTAGTTGAAGCCGCATCACTAACCCGGATTGACGTTGTTTTCAGCAGAACTACCATGGGTTGTTTTCGTGCAGAAATAAAAGTTCTCGAATTTGGAGGAAACTTTTTGGAGAATTATTTCCCAATAAATAAAAAATACTAGAACCAAGAACCACTAGAGGGGGTGCCTTGGTTGCCCACGAGACACCATGGCGCGCCACCCCCTGGCGTGCCCTGGTGGATGGTGGGGCCCTCGTGGCTCCGCTGACCCTAACTCCGACGCTATAAAATCCTATTTTTTTAGAAAAAATATAGGAGAGAAATTTTCATTGCGTTTCACGATATGGAGCCGCCACCACCTTCCGTTCTTCATCGGGAGGCCAGATCTGGAGCCCGTTTGGGGCTTCAGAGGGGAATCTTCGGTCTTTGTCATCACTAATTCCATGATGCCCCCCACCGGGAGTGAGTAAATCCTTCATAGGCTCGCTGGTCGATGAGGAGTTGGATGAGATTCATCATGTAATCGAGTTAGTTTTGTTAGGGCTTGATCCCTAGTATCCACTATGTTCTGAGATTGATGTTGCTATGACTTTGCCATGCTTAATGCTTGACACTAGGGCCCGAGTGCCATGATTTCAGATCTGAACCATTTATGTTTTCACAATTATATCTATGTTCTTGATCCGATCTTGCAAGTCATATGCACATATTTGTTGGGGAACACAGTATTTCAAAAAAATTCCTACGAACACGCAAGATCTATCTAGGAGATGCATAGCAACGAGACGGGGATAGTGTGTCCACGTACCCTCATAGACCGAAAGCGGAAGCGTTTAGTAACGCGGTTGATGTAGTCAAACGTCTTCATGATCCAACCGATCCAAGTACCGAACATACGTCACCTCTATGTTCAGCACATTTTCAGCATGATGACGTCCCTCGAGCTCTTGATCCAGTTGAGGATGAGGGAGAGTTCTGTCAGCACGACGGCCTGGCGACGGTGATGATGATGTTACCGGCGCAGGGCTTCACCTAAGCACTACGACAATATAACCGAGGTGTTGAATTGTGGAGGGGGGGCACCGCACACGGCTAAGAGATTGTCTGTTGTGCTTTGGGGTGCCCTCCTGCCCACATATATAAAGGAGGGGGAGGGGGAGGCCGTCCAAGGTGGGCGTGCGCCATAGGGGAGTCCAAATAGGATTCCCAATCCTAGTTGGAGCCCCCTTCCTTTTCCAAGAGGGGGAGAGAGGGAAGGAGGAAGAGAGGGGGGAAGGAAAGAGGGGGGCGCCGCCCCCTCCCTAGTCCAATTTAGACTTTCCATGGGGGGATGCGGCCACCCCTTTTGGCCCTTCTCTCCTTTCCACTAAAGCCCATTAAGGCCCATTACTTCCCCGGGGGGTTCCGGTAACCTCCCGGTACTCCAAAAGATACCCGAATCACTTCGGAACCATTCTGGTGTCCGAATATAACCTTCCAATATATCGATTTTTACCACTCAACCATTTCAAGACTCCTCGTCATGTCCGTGATCTCATCCGGGACTCCGAACAAACTTCGGTCATCAAATCACATAACTCATAATACAAATCGTAATCGAACGTTAAGCGTGCGGACCCTACGGGTTCAAGAACTATGTAGACATGACCGAGACACATCTTCGGCCAATAACCAATAGCGGAACCTGGATGCTCATATTGGCTCCTACATATTCTATGAAGATCTTTATCGGTCAAACCGCATAACAACATACGTTATTCCCTTTGTCATCGGTATGTTAGATGCCCGAGATTCGATCATCGGTATCCTCATACCTAGTTTAATCTCGTTACTGGCAAGTCTCTTTACTCATTCCGTAATGCATCATCTCATAACTAACTCATTAGTCACATTGCTTGCAAGGCTCATAGTGATGTGCATTACCGAGAGGGCCCAGAGATACCTCTCCGATTCACGGAGTGACAAATCCTAATCTCGATCTATGCCAACTCCACAAACACCATTAGAGACACCTGTAGAGCATCTTTATAATCACCCGGTTATGTTGTGATGTTTGATAGCACACAAGGTGTTCCTCCAGTATTCGGGAGTTGCATAATCTTATAGTAAGAGGAAAATGTATAAGTCATGAAGAAAGCAATAGCAGTAAAACTAAACAATCATTATTCTAAGCTAACGGATGGGTCTTGTCCATCACATTATTCTCTAATGATGTGATCCCGTTCAACAAATGACAACACATGTCTATTGTCAGGAAACTTAACCATCTTTGATTAACAAGCTAGTCAAGTACAAGCTTAGTTGTTTTTCTTCTTTGCTATTTTCATACCAATCATTCTTAATACATCAAGCACGTACGTAATAAGATAGCTATATAGACGTATTTTTTTTCATCAATTAGACTGAATGTTTTACAAGTTCCCTACCCGTCTCCATGTACAACCGTCCTAGATATTTGACTCCGAGTACTACCGTGCGCAGCGGCCTGTACCTAGGTTGATGCCCTCGAGTCAGTCCAAATATAGACATCTCATCGAGTTTGATGCATTGCTCTACTGGGAGCATCCAGATTGAAACCCAGAAGCAGCTGTAGTTTTGGTCGTGCCATCGGTGTGGGTCGTTATCAGCTTGGTCAAAGGTAATGTAGTGCATCACTGTTTTTTCATGTTTTCTTATGTTTACCGAGTACGCAACTGTAACTTGCATCCATCCATGTACAATCTTTGGGATCGTAACACACTGAAACTTTTCTTTCCATAAACTCACCATGTTAGTTTTTGTTGACTGCTCAGACTGAGCCATCATCCTATAGAGATATAAATATAATATGTCATCGGCTTAGTTGTTTTTCTTCTTTGATTTTTTATAGCCATCGTCATGCTTAATTAACTGGCTGTCTCCTAGTTTTTCCAGTACAAATTATATATTGGTTGATCTAAAGTTCCCTTCTTGAAGCTTTTAAATTTGTCTCGGTACCACATATAAGTTGATTGGGAGTTATCTTCTATCTTATGTTAATATTTGGATCTGTGAGCAAAGCCATTTTGAATCATGGCACAACATGGGGGCAAGAATGCTTGCAGTAAATTTTTTATTGAATTATTGTTCATCATTTCCTAAAGATCAAATTGTGAAGGAAATATGCCCTAGAGGCAATAATAAAGTTATTATTTATTTCCTTATATCATGATAAATGTTTATTATTCATGCTAGAATTGTATTAACCGGAAACACAATACATGTGTGAATACATAGACAAACAGAGTGTCACTAGTATGCCTCTACTTGACTAGCTCGTTAATCAACGATGGTTATGTTTCCTAACCATGAACAAAGAGTTGTTATTTGATTAACGAGGTCACATCATTAGTTGAATGATCTGATTGACAAGACCCATTCCATTAGCTTAGCACCCGATCGTTTAGTATGTTGCTATTGCTTTTCTTCATGACTTATACATGTTCCTACGACTATGAGATTATGCAACTCCCATTTACCGGAGGAACACTTTGTGTGCTACCAAACGTCACAACGTAAATGGGTGATTATAAAGGAGCTCTACAGGTGTCTCCAATGGTAGATGTTGGGTTGGCGTATTTCAAGATTAGGATTTGTCACTCCGATTGTCGGAGAGGTATCTCTGGGCCCTCTCGGTAATGCACATCACATAAGCCTTGCAAGCATTACAACTAATATGTTAGTTGTGAGATGATGTATTACGGAACGAGTAAAGAGACTTGCCGGTAACGAGATTGAGCTAGGTATTGGATACCAACGATCGAATCTCGGGCAAGTAACATGCCGATGAGAAAGGGAACAACGTATGTTGTTATGCGGTCTGACCGATAAAGATCTTCGTAGAATATGTAGGAGCCAATATGGGCATCCAGGTCCCGCTATTGTTTATTGACCGGAGACATGTCTCGGTCATGTCTACATTGTTCTCGAACCCGTAGGGTCCACATGCTTAAGGTTACAATGACAGTT
The DNA here is from genome assembly GCF_018294505.1 of Triticum aestivum. Classification (NCBI taxonomy): domain Eukaryota; kingdom Viridiplantae; phylum Streptophyta; class Magnoliopsida; order Poales; family Poaceae; genus Triticum; species Triticum aestivum. Next base: position 494,445,414 of record NC_057806.1, read on the forward strand.
ATATTATGAGTTTATGCATTTTGATGTACCGAAGGTTGTTCGGAGTCCCGGATGTGATCACGGACATGACGAGGAGTCTCGAAATGGTCGAGACGTAAATATTGATATATTGGAAGCCTATGTTTGGATATCGGAAGTGTTCCGGGTGAAATCGGGATTTTACCGGAGTACCGGGAGGTTACCGGAACCCCCCGGGAGCCATATGGGCCATAATGGGCTTTAGTGGAAAGGAGAAAGGGGCAGCCCAAGGTGTCTGCGCACCTCCCCCCTCCCCTGGTCCTATTAGGACTAGGAGAGGTGGCCGCCCCCCCTCTCTCTCTTTCCCCCTCGGGGAATCCTAGTCCAACTAGGATTGGGGGGGGGAGTCCTACTCCCGGAAGGAGTAGGACTCCTCCTGCGCCCTCCTCCTGGCCGGCGCTCCCTCCCCCTTGGCTCCTTTATATACTGAGGCAGAGGCACCCTAGAAACACACAAGTTGATCCATGTGATCTATTCCTTAGCCGTGTGCGGTGCCCCCAGCCACCATATTCCTCGATAATACTGTAGCGGAGTTTAGGCAAAGCCCTGCTGCTGTAGTGCATCAAGATCGTCACCACGCCGTCGTGCGGACGGAACTCTTCCCCGACACTTTGCTGGATCGGAGTCCGGGGATCGTCATCGAGCTGAACGTGTGCTCGAACTCGGAGGCACCGTAGTTTCGGTGCTTGATCGGTTGGATCGTGAAGACGTACGACTACTTCCTCTATGTTGCGTTAACGCTTCCGCAGTCGGTCTGCGTGGGTACGTAGACAACACTCTCCCCTCTCGTTGCTATGCATCACATGATCTTGCGTGTGCGTAGGAAAATTTTGAAATTACTACGAAACCCAACAAATTGTTCTCTATTTATGTTAAGAAACAATAAGAGTATTCGGGGGTGATTCTGATTTTTATATACCTTGAAATTTTAGATGCTATTTTTGACACTAACATTGTTCTTCTTCCGGGGGGAATCAGTGCAAAATTGACACCAAAACCATTAGAAGTTCAACACAAGAGGTGATGTCGTCTTTGCATATATATACATATGTATGAATATATGTATGCCTATATATCTGTAGCAGGCAGATGTGTTCAAACAGTAGCTCCAACCTGTTGATACTTTAAGGATATATGGGCAGCATGCCAGTGTAAGGCAAACTCTACATCTCTATGCCACCTCCAGAAACTGCAGGTTTTAATACCTCTGCTACTGTTCTATTGAAAGATCCTTATTTTTTTGTAAGTCTAAGTTATTCATGGTTTACTCTGTAGAACTTAATGCCACGTAGAATTGGTTAAGTGATCAAATTATACGCTATTTAAATTTTTATTCCTCTCTTACATCACCATTATGAGTAGATCCAAAGGAGTTCTCACACTATATAAGTCATTCCAGTTTGCACCTATCATTTTACCCTATGTTGGAAGCTCCAAAGACAGTTTCAGTTTTTGTTTCATGCAAGTAATCATATATAATGGAATCAAGATGGTAAGCCAAACATCTTAACCATGACCTTTGTCAGCTGTTGTTCCCATGGAAGGTGTGGGAAACGTTCCTAATTTGGTAGGTATCCCACTTCCTATTTTGTCAAGGCTACAAATTTGAATATGTCAATATAATTTGATTTTTGAAATAGGTTCTATGTGTAGTTCAAGGAAGTCAATGTATATAATCATTGAAAATTTCATATGACTAAAACTGTTGATTTTTTACAAGTGACTAAAATCAATGAATATTAAATATGAAATATAGTGCAAAAAATACTTACAATAAGCCATGATATTAAATCATACAAATAAAAACGAACCTAATTGGGAAAATTCCTAAGAAATCCAATCCCTGCAACTTTATATGAAAAATAAATTTATGAGAGAGGTACTAAAGCATAGGTGTAAAAGGATTGGAAGGAAACACATAGTTAATGGAACACAATTATTTTCTCCTAACAAATGTCATAAAAAATCATCATATATTCCACCAATGATATAAGTAAGTTGTTCTTAACTATCAAATTATGGCAATAATAAATAATCATGTTTACTAAAACTATTCATTTCTTTTGTGATTCCTAGCCCATGCAGGTGCATGGGTTGCTGACTAGTTATGCCCAACCAAGGGTGTAAAACTATAGCGCTTGTTGGGAGGCAACCCAATGAATAAAATTTATTTTTGCATTTTGCTTTCTATTCTTGAGTGTTAGCACAATTATGCTACTGTTATGATTGTGTTTTTTTGTTTTAATTAGTGTTTGTGCCAAGTAAAGCCTTTAGGATCTTCTTGGGTGATAGTTGTTTGATCTTGCTGAAAAACAGAAACTTTTTCGCTCACGAAAACAATTCTCATTTTTAACCAGAGTGTGATAAAATGCCAATTCTTTTTGAAGAAAATTAATATACAAATTGATAACGTGTTCCTAATTTTTTCCAGAATTTTTTGAGTTTCAGAAGTATTCGAAATTGTCTGATTACTACAGAATGTTCTGTTTTTTGACAGATTCTGTTTTCTTTGCGTTGTGTGCTTGTTTTGATGATTCTATGGTTTTCTTTGATGAGCTTTTGCAATAGAAAAGTTGGAATACAGTAGATATAATACAAGAACAAAATATGAATTGGTTTTCTATAGTACTTATAGTAGTGATTTTCTTTCTTATACTAACGGATCTCACGAAGGTTTTGTTGGAGTTTTGTGTGATTGAAGTTTTCGAGTTTTGGGTTATCTTACGATGGATGAAGGAATAAGGAGTAAGAAGAGCCTAAGCTTGGGGATGCCGCGACATCACAAACTATTATCCAAAGAGAGCAAGCAACTAAGCTTGGGGATGCCCCTGAGCGGCATCCCCTCTTTCTTCTAACGACCATCAGTATTTTACTCGAAGCTATATTTTTATTCGTCGCATACTATGTGTTTTGCTTGGAGCGTCTTGTATGATATGAGTCTTTGCTTGTTTTATTTTTTGTTTTAAGTCTTGATCTCTTGTTGGACATACCTATCTGAGAGAGCCAAAATTATGCCATGACTTGTTAGAATTGCTTTCTTTGCTTCACTTAAATTTTTTATGAGCTATGGATTTGCTCTAGTGCTTCACTTATATCTTTTTGAGCATGGTGTGCTTTAGTATTTTTGAAGAAACGCTCTCTTGCTTCACTTAGATTTATTTGAGAGTTAGTAAAATTTTCAAGAAATTCTCTCTTACTTCACCTAAATTAATTTGAGAGAAAGAAATATTATGCTCATGATCTTCACTTATATTTGTTTGAGCTTATCAAAAGCAACACATGAAAATTAGTCCCAAAGTGATAGATATCCAAGAAGGATATAATAAAAAACTTTCATGAAGATCATTGGACAAAATAAACTTGTTTCTTAGTAATAGTTTTGAGATATGATGATGTGATATGTGAGTCATCTTGATGAGTAATTACGCTTTAGTAAGAATATTGGTGTTAAGGTTCGTGATTCCCTAGGCAAGAACGAAAGTCAATAGTCATGCAATGAAATTATATCCTACTTGTGGTGCATTATTCGGTGTTAATTGTGCTTAATGGTCGCTTATGAGATTATTCGTTTCTTGGTTGGTCGCTTCTCAATCTTTTTCTATCCTTTTTGCACTAAGTATGATCACTACTTGTTCATCCAAAATCCTTTAAACCAGTTTTGCCACATGAGTCCACTATATCTACCTATATGTGCTATTATTTTGTCGTTCTAAGCAAGTTTGTATGTGCCATCTCTAATATTCAAAATAAATTTAGCTTTTGTGTGCTCGTACCGCTCGCGAGGCGGTGAGGGGTGGCTAATATTTCCATGCTAGATGTGTTATTATCACGACGAGTGTTTATTCACTTGTCATTGCACGAGAGTAAGGCAAAGGTATTAGGGATGCCTAGTCCCGAAATGAAAAATGAATTTACTTTATGTTGTCAAATAATAAATTCCTTTGAAAGTGTTGGTATGTGATACGTCTCCAACGTATCTATAATTTTTGATTGCTCCATGCTGTCATATTATCTATTTTGGATGTTAATGGGCTTTATTTTACACTTTTATATCATTTTTGGGACTAACCTATTAACCGAAGGCCCAACCCAAATTGTTGTTTTTTTGCCTACTTTAGAGTTTTGCTGAAAAGGAATATCAAACGGAGTCCAAACGAAATGAAACCTTCGGGAACGTGATTTTCTCAACAAACATGATCCAGGAGACTTGGAGTGGGCGTAAAGAAACAATCGAGGAGGCCACGAGGCAGGGGGCGCGCCTACCCCCTGGGCGCGCCCTCCACCCTTGTGGGCCCCTCGTTGCTCCGCCGACCTACTTCTTCCTCCTATATATATCCACGTACCCCCCAAACATCCAGGAGCACCACGAAAACCTAATTCCACCGCCGCAACCTTCTGTACCCGAGAGATCCCATCTTGGGGCCTTTTCCGGAGCTCCGCCGGAGGGGGCATTGATCACGGAGGGCCTCTACATCAACTCTATGGTCTCTCCGATGATGTGTGAGTAGTTTACTTCAGACCTTCGGGTCCATAGTTATTAGCTAGATGGCTTCTTCTCTCTCTTTGGATCTCAATGCAAAGTTCTCCTCGATTTTCTTGGAGATCTATTCGATGTAATCTTCTTTTGTGGTGTGTTTGTCGAGATCCGATGAATTGTGGGTTTATGATCAAGTTTATCTATGAACAATATTTGAATCTCCTCTGAATTCTTTTATGTACGATAGGTTTATCTTTGCAAGTCTCTTCGAATTATTAGTTTGGTTTGGCCTACTAGATTGATCTTTCTTGCAATGGGAGAAGTGCTTAGCTTTGGGTTCAATCTTACGGTGGTCGATCCCAGTGACAGAAAGGGAAACGACACGTATTGTATTGTTGCCATCGAGGATAAAATGATGGGGTTTATATCATATTGCATGAGTTTATCCCTCTACATCATGTCATCTTCCTTAAAGCATTAATCTGTTCTTATGAATTTAATACTCTAGATGCATGCTGGATAGCGGTCGATGTGTGGAGTAATAGTAGTAGATGCAGAATCGTTTCGGTCTACTTGTCGTGGACGTGATGCCTATATACATGATATATACCTAGATATTCTCATAACTGTGCTCAATTCTATCAATTGCTCGACAGTAATTCATTTACCCACCATAATACTTATGCTCTTGAGAGAAGCCACTAGTGAAACCTATGCCCCCTGGCCTATCTTCCATCATATTAATCTTCCAACACTTAGCTATTTCTATTACCGTTTATTTTACTTTGCATCTTTATTTCTCTTTATCATAAAAATACCCAAAATATTATCTTATCATATCTATCAGATCTCACTCTCGTAAGTGACCATGAAGGGATTGACAACCCCTTTATCGCGTTGGTTGCGAGGTTCTTATTTGTTTGTGTAGGTGTGTGGGACTCGAGCGTGATCTCCTACTGGATTGATACCTTGGTTCTCAAAAACTTAGGGAAATACTTACGCTACTTTACCGCATCACCCTTTCCTTTTCAAGGGAAAACCAACACAGTGCTCAAGAGGTAGCAAGAAGAATTTCTGGCGCCGTTGTCAGGGAGATTCGCGCCAAGTCAAGTCAAGATTCTGGCACCATTGCCGGGAGATTCGCGCCAAGTCAAGTCAAGATTTGACTCCTGACAATGAGCCATTTCTGGCGCCGTTGCCAGAGAGTCTACGCACAAGTCAAGACATACCAAGTACCCATCACAAACTCTTATCCCTCGCATTACATTATTTGCCATTTGCATCTCGTTTTCCTCTCCCCCACTTCACCCTTGCCGTTTTATTCGCCCTCTCTTTCCATTCTCCTTCTCTATCCCGATTTGCCTCTTTTGCCTGTTTCTTGTTTGCTCGTGTGTTGGATTGCTTGCTTATCACAATGGCTCAAGACAATACTAAATTGTGTGACTTTACCAATACCAACAACAATGATTTTCTTAGCACTCCGATTGCTCCTCTTACCGATGCCGAATCTTGTGAAATTAATGCTGCTTTGTTGAATCCTGTCATGAAAGATCAATTTGCCGGCCTTCCTAGTGAACATGCTGTTGGGGAACAAAGTAATTTCAAAAAAATTCCTACGCACACACAAGATCATGGTGATGCATAGCAACGAGAGGGGAGAGTGTTATCCACGTACCCTCGTAGACCGAAAGTGGAAGTGTTAGCATAACGCGGTTGATGTAGTCGTACGTCTTCACAATCCGACCGATCAAGTACCGAACGTACGACACCTCCGAGTTCAGCACACGTTCAGCCCGATGACGTCCCTCGAACTCTGATCCAGCCGAGTGTTGAGGGAGAGTTTCGTCAGCATGACGGCGTGGTGACGATGTTGATGTTCTACCGACGCAGGGCTTCGCCTAAGCACTGCTACAACATTATCGAGGTGGACTATGGTGGAGGGGGGCACCGCACACGGCTAAGAGATCAATGATTAATTGTTGTGTCTATGGGATGCCCCCTGCCCCGTATATAAAGGAGCAAGGGGGGGGGGGTGCGGCCGGCCATAAGAGGAGGCGCGCAGGAGGAGTCCTACTCCCACCGGGAGTAGGACTCCCCTCCTTTTTTCTAGTTGGATTAGGACTTGGGGGGGGGGAAGGAGTGGAGGAGAAGGAAGGAAGGGGGGGCGCCGCCCCCCTCTCCTTGTCCTATTCGGACTAGGCGGGGAGGGGCGCACGACCAGCCCTTGCCTCCTCTCCTCTCTTCCACCTAGGCCCACTAAGGCCCATTTGATTTCCGGGGGGTTCCGGTAACCTCCCAGTACTCCGGTAAAATCCCGAATTTACCCGGAACACTTCCGATATCCAAACATAGGCTTCCAATATATCAATCTTCATGTCTCGACCATTTCGAGACTCCTCGTCATGTCCGTGATCACATCCGGGACTCCGAACTACCTTCGGTACATCAAAACATATAAACTCATAATATAACTGTCATCATAACGTTAAGCGTGCGGACCCTACGGGTTCGAGAACTATATAGACATGACCGAGACACATCTCCGGTCAATAACCAATAGCGGAACGTGGATGCTCATATTGGCTCCTAAATATTCTACGAAGATCTTTATCGGTCAGACCGCATAACAACATACGTTGTTCCCTCTGTCATCGGTATGTTACTTGCCCGAGATTCGATCGTCGGTATCTCAATACCTAGTTCAATCTCGTTACTAGCAAGTCTCTTTACTCGTTCCATAATACATCATCCCGCAACTAACTCATTAGTTGCAATGCTTGCAAGGCTTAAGTGATGTGCATTACCGAGAGGGCCCAGAGATACTCTCCGACAATCGGAGTGACAAATCCTAATCTCGAAATACGCCAAACCAACAAGTACCTTCGGAGACACCTGTAGAGCACCTTTATAATCACCCAGTTACGTTGTGACGTTTGGTAGCACACAAAGTGTTCCTCCGGTAAACGGGAGTTGCATAATCTCATAGTCATAGGAACATGTATAAGTCATGAAGAAAGCAATAGCAACATACTAAACAATCGTGTGCTAAGCTAACGGAATGGGTCATGTCAATCACACCATTCTCCTAATGATGTGATCCCGTTAATCAAATGACAACTCATGTCTATGGTTAGGAAACTTAACCATCTTTGATCAATGAGCTAGTCAAGTAGAGGCATACTAGTGACACTCTATTTGTCTATGTATTCACACATGTATTATGTTTCCGCTTAATACAATTCTAGCATGAATAATAAACATTTATCATGATATAAGGAAATAAATAATAACTTTATTATTGCCTCTAGGGCATATTTCCTTCAGTCTCCCACTTGCACTAGAGTCAGTAATCTAGATTACACAGTAATGATTCTAACACCCATGGAGCCTTGGTGCTGATCATGTTTTGCTCGTGGAAGAGGCTTAGTCAACGGGTCTGCAACATTCAGATCCGCATGTATCTTGCAAATTTCTATGTCTCCCACCTGGACTAGATCCCGGATGGAATTGAAGCGTCTCTTGATGTGCTTGGTTCTCTTGTGAAATCTGGATTCCTCTGCCAAGGCAATTGCACCAGTATTGTCACAAAAGATTTCCATTGGACCCGATGCACTAGGTATGACACCTAGATCGGATATGAACTCCTTCATCCAGACTCCTTCATTTGCTGCTTCCGAAGCAGCTATGTACTCCGCTTCACATGTAGATCCTGCCACGACGCTTTGTGTAGAACTGCACCAACTGACAGCTCCTCCGTTCAATGTAAACACGTATTCGGTTTGCGATTTAGAATCGTCCGGATCAGTGTCAAAGCTTGCATCAACGTAACTGAGGGAGTCCTGGATTAGGGGGTGTCCGGATGGCCGGACTATACCTTCAGCCGGACTCCTGGACTATGAAGATACAAGATTGAAGACTTCGTCCCGTGTCCGAGAGGGACTTTCCTTGGCGTGGAAGGCAAGCTTGGCGATACGGATATGTAGATCTCCTACTATTGTAACCGACTTTGTGTAACCCTAGCCCTTTCCGGTGTCTATATAAACTGGAGGGTTTTAGTCCGTAGGACAACATACAGAACAATCATACCATAGGCTAGCTTCTAGGGTTTAGCCTCTCCGATCTCGTGGTAGATCTACTCTTGTACTACCCATATCATCAATATTAATCAAGCAGGACGTAGGGTTTTACCTCCATCAAGAGGGCCCGAACCTGGGTAAAACTTCGTGTCCCTTGCCTCCTATTACCATCCGGCCTAGGCGCACAGTTCGGGACCCCCTACCCGAGATCCGCCGGTTTTGACACCGACATTGGTGCTTTCATTGAGAGTTCCTCTGTGTCGTCGCCATCAGGAAGGATGCCCCACCCCGTCTTTAAAGACGACACCGTTGCTAAGGGAGCTTTGGCTGTCGGCTAAACCCTCCGGCTAGGTGGTTTTCTTATGACCTCCTGTTCGGCTTCTGCGCCGACGATGACCTCTCAAGCCATCGAAAACAATCTTCATGTCAGCTTAGAACTCGCCGAGCAGTTAGATCCAATGGAGCTCTCCTCCATAAACGAGCTCTTGGATCGCATCGCCGCCCTGGGAGTCGCTACGGATTACGACCAGATTGGGCCTAAGCCCGATCTGAGAGAGATTAACTCTCCCCAAGTCACCCATCACGTTGCCGTGGTAGATGGACAGTGCGGCGACCCCTCATCTATCTTAAGGACTAGCTACGTCCGGATTCCCGATCCCTCCAAGCCGGATACCCCCGGAGGGGAGGATATCACTCAAGACCTGAACTTAGAGTCAGGCGACGGACTGGATTCATTGGACAACATCCAGGAATCCAAATTTTCGAGTTCAGAAATTCCTCGGCCTCTGAGCCTCAGATCGGGCGAGGCTTCGGATTTAGTTCCACCCACCCACCCGAACATTAGCGATCTATCCCAAATTAGGCAGGAGCCCGAAGAAACAGTACATCTTTCATTCTTCTGTAATAATTGCACGGATAAGGGAATCCTCAACGCGATACGTCGCCGTGACATTACACGCTTCGCTGACTTGGCGTCCACAGTATGAAAGTACTGTGCGATGGAAAGCGCCTGGAAAACCGAAATAAAATTTTGGGACAATCCGGCCCTGAATACAAACCCAGTCCGAAATAAAAGGGTGCATCATTGCCAGACACCCGGGTCAAACACCAAAAAGCAAAAACCCTCTACAGGGCATGGAACCGTATTGGAAGGATGGCTTAATGGACCCTGTAAAATTCAAAGTACAGAGGACGCCACACCAACTCACAGCCTTAGAGAATGTTGGATACTCCGGCAGGTGGCCAAAATTGGCGAAGATCTCCTAATTCCGGAGGCCACAAAAAGCCACCCCAGAGACACCAATACTGTATTAACAGTCTTTGAGACTTTCGCATCAAATAACATGCGAAAAAGGACACTCCGCAGCCTTGCCGAAATCTACCAAGTGGCAACAATAAACCCATGGAGTGACACGACTATTACCTTTAACGCCAGTGATGAACCTAAATTTCGAATAGCCCGAGTACCAGCCGCATTGGTCCTCAGTCCAATAGTGGACGGATTTCGTCTTACCAAGGTACTCATGGACGGCGGCAGCGGATTGAACCTCATTTATGAGGAAACCCTTCAAAAAATGGAAATAGACTGGAACCGCATTGAGCGAAGCAGCACAACCTTTAGAGGAATAATCCCCAATCGGGAAGCACGCTGTACAGGAAAAATCACACTAGATGTGGTGTTCGGCATGCCGGAGAATTACAGGTCCGAAGAGGTCACGTTCCATGTGGCTCCGTTCAGCAGCGGTTATCATGCTCTGCTAGGGCGGGAAGCGTTTACAATCTTCCAAGCAATACCCCATTACGGGAACATGAAGCTCAAGATGCCCGGGCCCAACGGGATCATCACTCTCGCTAGTGATCCAGAAATAGCACTCCGCGCCGAAAACAAGACAGCCCCACTGGCCCTCGAGGCACTATCCGAAGCCCTAGCGGCTGAGGAACTGACTGTGCTGCGCTCCATGGTGAATAGAGACAATGTGGTACTCGACAAAAGATCCAAGTCCACCTCCTTTAAACCGGCGGACGAAATAGTCAAATTCCAGGTCCATCCAACGGACCCTAATAAAACAGCTTCCATCGGGGCACATTTAAACCCTGATGTAGATGCCGCACTGCGAGAGTTCCTACGAGAGAAATGGGACATTTTTGCCTCGCACCCTTCAGACATGCCAGGAATCCCACGCAGGCTGGCCGAGCACAGCTTAAATATCCTAAAAGAATTCAAACCTGTCAAGCAAGCTCTTCGGCGTTTTTCCGAACCTAAGAGACAAGCCATGGGAGAGGAGCTAGCAAAGCTATTGGAGGCCGGATTTATCAGAGATATAAAACATCCGAACTGGCTAGCAAACCTGGTGATGGTACCAAAGAAGGACAAATCCTGGCGCTTGTGCTTTGATTTTAAAGACTTTATTATTGCCTCTAGGGCATATTTCCTTCAGTCTCCCACTTGCACTAGAGTCAATAATCTAGATTACATACTAATGATTCTAACACCCATGGAGTCTTGGTGCTGATCATGTTTTGCTCATGAGAGAGGCTTAATCAATGGGTCTGCAACATTCAGATCCGTATGTATCTTGCAAATCTCTATGTCTCCCTCCTTGACTTGATCGTGGATGGAATTGAAGCGTCTCTTGATGTGTTTGGTTCCCCTGTGAAATCTAGATTCCTTCGCCAAGGCAATTGCTCCAGTATTGTCAGAAAAGATTTTCATTGGACCCGATGCACTAGGTATTACACCTAGATCGGATATGAACTCCTTCATCCAGACTCCTTCATTTGCTGATTCCGAAGAAGCTATGTACTCCACTTCACACGTAGATCCCACCACGACGCTCTGCTTGGAACTGCACCAACTGACAGCTCCACCATTCAATATAAATATGTATCCAGTTTGTGACTTAGAGTCATCTGGATTAGTGTCAAACCTTGCATCGATGTAACCATTTATGACAAGCTCTTTGTCACCTCCATAAATGAGAAACATATATCATTAGTCCTCTTCAGGTATTTCAGGATGTTCTGTACCACTATCCAGTGATGCACTCCTAGATTACTTTGGTACCTCCCTGCTAAACTTATAGCAAGTCACACATCAGGTCTGGTACACAACATTGCATACATGATAGAACCTATGGCTGAGGCATAGGGAATGACTTTCATTTTCTCTCTATCTTCTGCAGTGGTCGAGCATTGAGTCTGACTCAACTTCACACCTTGTAACAAAGGAAAGAACCCTTTCTTTGACTGATCCATTTTGAACTTCTTCAAAACTTTATCAAGGTATGTGCTTTGTGAAAGTCCAATTAAGTGTCTTGATGTATCTCTATAGATTTTGATGCCCAATATATAAGCAGCTTCACCGAGGTCTTTCATTGAAAAATTCTTATTCAAGTATCCTTTTATGCTATCAAGAAATTATGTATTATTTCTAATCAACAATATGTCATCCACATATAATATTAGAAATGCTACAGAGTTCCCACTCACTTTTTTGTAAATACAGGCTTCTCCAAAAGTCTGTATTAAACCATATACTTTGAACACACTATCAAAGCGTATATTCCAACTCTGAGAGGCTTGCACCAGTCCATAAATGGATCGCTAGAGCTTGCACACTTTGTTAGCACCTTTTGGATTGACAAAACCTTCTAGTTGCATCATATACAACTCTTCTTTAAGATATCCATTAAGGAATGCAGTTTTGACATCCATTTACCAAATTTCATAATCATAAAATGCAGCAATTGCTAACTTGATTCGAACAGACTTAAGCATCGCTGCGGGTGAGAAGGTCTCATCGTAGTTGATACGTCTCGAACGTATCTATAGTTTTTGATTGTTCCATGCTATTATATTATCAACCTTGGATGTTTTATATGCATTTATATGCTATTTTATATGATTTTTGGGACTAACCTATTAACCTAGAGCCTAGTGCCAGTTTCTGTTTTTTCCTTGTTTTAGAGTATCGCAGAAAAGGAAAATCAAACGAAGTCCAATTGACCTGAAACTTCACGGAACTTATTTTTGGACCAGAAGAAGCCCACAGAGTATCGGAGTTGGACCAGGAGAGTCCCGGGCTGCCCACGAGGGTGGGGGGCGCGCCCACCCCCTGGGCGCGCCCCCTGCCTCGTGGATAGCCCGGAGGTCCACCGACGTACTTCTTCCTCCCATATATACCCATATACCCTAAAAACTTCGGGGAGCAGAATAGATCAGGATTTCCACCGCCAGAAGCCTCCGTAGACACCGAAAGGCAATCTAGACCCGTTCCGGCACACTGTCGGAGGGGGAATCCCTCTCCGGTGGCCATCTTCATCATCCCGGTGCTCTCCATGAAGAGGAGGGAGTAGTTATCCCTCGGGGCTGAGGGTATGTACCAGTAGCTATGTGTTTGATCTCTCTCTCTCTCTCGTGTTCTTGAGGTGGCACGATCTTGATGTATCGCGAGCTTTTCTATTATAGTTGGATCTTATGATGTTTCATCCCCCTCTACTCTCTTGTAATGGATTGAGTTTTCCCTTTGAAGTTATCTTATCGGATTGAGTCTTTAAGGATTTGAGAACACTTGATGTATGTCTTGCGTGGGATACCCGTGGTGACAATGGGGTGTTCTATTGATCCACTTGATGTATGTTTTGGTGATCAACTTGCGGATTCCATGACCTTGGGAATGTATGCATAGGGGTTGGCACACGTTTTCGTCTTGACTCTCCGGTAGAAACTTTGGGGCACTCTTTGAGGTTCTATGTGTTGGTTGAATAGATGAATCTGAGATTGTGTGATGCATATCGTATAATCATACCCATGGACACTTGAGGTGACATTGGAGTATCTAGGTGACATTAGGGTTTTGGTTGATTTGTGTCTTAAGGTGTTATTCTAGTACGAACTCTAGGGTTGTTTGTGACACTTATAGGAATAGCCCAACAGATTGATTGGAAAGAATAACTTTGAGGTGGTTTCGTACCCCACCATAATCTCTTCGTTTGTTCTCCGCTATTAGTGACTTTGGAGGGACTCTTTGTTGCATGTTGAGGGATAATTATATGATCCAATTATGTTATTATTGTTGAGAGGACTTGCACTAGTGAAAGTATGAATCCTAGGCCTTGTTTCAACGCATTGCAATACCGTTTGTGCTCACTTTTATCATTAGTTACCTTGCTGTTTTTATATTTTCAGATTACAAAAACCATTATCTACCATCCATATACCACTTGTATCACCATCTCTTCGCCGAACTAGTGCACCTATACAATTTACCATTGTATTGGGTGTGTTGGGGACACAAGAGACTCTTTGTTATTCGGTTGCAGGGTTGCTTGAGAGAGACTATCTTCACCCTACGCCTCCTACGGATTGATAAACCTTATGTCATCCACTTGAGGGAAATTTGCTACTGTCCTACAAACCTCTGCACTTGGAGGCCCAACAACATCTACAAGAAGAAGGTTGTGTAGTAGACATCAGTAGTCAACTCCTTGAACTTGTCAAAAACCTTTCGGAACAAGTCGAGCTTTGTAAACAGTAACATTACCGTCAGCGCCAGTCTTCTTCTTGAAGATCCATTTATTCTCTATTGCTTGCCGATCATCGGGCAAGTCAACCAATGTCCACACTTTGTTCTCATACATGGATCCCATCTCAGATTTCATGGCCTCAAGCCATTTCGCGGAATCTAGGCTCATCATCACTTCCTCATAGTTCGTAGGTTCGTCGTGGTCAAGTAACATGACCTCCAGAACAGGATTACCGTACCACTCTGGTGCGGACCATACTCTGGTTGACCTACGAGGTTCGGTAGTAACTTGATAAGAAGTTTCATGATCATCGTCATTAGCTTCCTCACTAACTGGTGTAGGAATCACTGGAACTAATCTCTATGATGAACTAGTTTCCAATTCGGGAGAAGGTACAATTACCTCATCAAGTTCTACTTTCCTCCCACTCACTTCTTTTGAGAGAAAAACTAGTTCTCTAGAAAGGATCCATTCTTAGCAATGAATATCTTGCCTTCAGATCTATGATAGAAGGTGTACCCAACAATCTCCTTTGGGTATCCTATGAAGACACATTTCTCCTATTTGGGTTTGAGCTTATCAGGTTGAAGCTTTTTCACATAAACATCGCAGCCCCAAACTTTAAGAAACGACAACTTAGGTTTCTTGCCAAACCACGGTTCATATGGTGTCATCTCAACGGATTTATATGGTGCCCTATTTAACGTGAATCCAGCCGTCTCTAAAGCATAACCCCGAAACGATAGAGGTAAATAAGTAAGAGACATCATAGATCGCACCATATCTAATAAAGTACGGTTACGACGTTCGGACACACCATTACGCTGTGGTCTTCCAGGTGGCGTGAGTTGCGAAACTATTCCACATTGTTTCAAATGAAGACCAAACTCATAACTCAAATATTCACCTCCACGATCAGATCGTAGAAATTTTATTTTCTTGTTACGATGATTTTCCACTTCACTCTGAAATTCTTTGAACTTTTCAAATGTTTCAGACTTATGTTTCATCAAGTAGATATACCCATATCTACTCAAATCATCTGTGAAAGTCAGAAAATAATGATACCCGCCACGAGCTTCAACACTCATTGGACCGCATACATCAGTATGTATTATTTCCAATAAGTTAGTTGCTCGCTCCATTGTTCCGGAGAACGGAGTCTTGGTCATTTTGCCCATGAGCCATGGTCGCAAGCATCAAGTGATTCCAAAAGCCCATCAGCATGGAGTTTCTTCATGCGCTTTACACCAATATGACCTAAACGGTAGTGCCACAAATAAGTTGCACTATCATTATTAACTTTGCATCTTTTAGCTTCAATATTATGAATATGTGTATCACTACAATCGAGATTCACCAAAAATAGACCACTCATCAAGGGTACATGACCATAAAAGATATTACTCATATAAATAGAACAACCAATATTTTCTGATTTAAATGAATAACCGTCTCGCATCAAACAAGATCCAGATATAATGTTCATGCTCAACGCTGGCACCAAATAAAAATTATTTAGGTCTAAAACTAATCCCGATGGTAGAAGTAGAGGTAGCGTGCCGACGGCGATCATATCGACTTTGGAACCATTTCCCACGCGCATCGTCACCTTGTCCTTAGCCAATCTTCGTTTAATCCGTAGCCCCTGTTTCGAGTTGCAAATATGAGCAACAGAACCAGTATCAAATACCCAGGCGCTACTACGAGCATTAGTAAGGTACACATCAATAACATGTATATCAAATATACCTTTCACTTTTCCATGCTTCTTATCCGCCAAATACTTGGGGCAGTTCCGCTTCCAGTGACCAGTCCCTTTGCAGTAGAAGCACTCAGTCTCAGGCTTAGGTCCAGACTTGGGCTTCTTCCCTTGAGCAGCAACTGGCTTGTTGTTCTTCTTGAAGTGCCCCTTCTTCCCTTTTCCCTTTTTCTTGAAACTAGTGGTCTTGTTAACCATCAACACTTGATGCTCCTTTCTTGATTTCTACCTCCGCAGCTTTTAGCATTGTGAAGAGCTCGGGAATTGTCTTTTCCATCCCTTGCATATTATAGTTCATCACGAAGCCTTTATAGCTTGGTGCCAGTGATTGAAGAACTCTGTCAATGACACTATCATCAGGAATATTAACTCCCAGCTGAGTCAAGTGGTTGTGGTACCCAGACATTCTGAGTATGCGTTCACTGATAGAACTATTCCCCTCCATTTTGCAGCTATAGAACTTGTTGGAGACTTCATATCTCTCAACTCGGGCATTTTCTTGAAATATTAACTTCAACTCTTGGAACATATCATATGCTCCATGACGTTCAAAACGTCTTTAAATTCCCGATTCTAAGCCGTAAAGCATGGCACACTGAACTATCGAGTAGTCATCAACTTTGCTCTGCCATATGTTCATAACATTCGGAGCTGCTCCTACAGCGGGTCTTGAACCTAGCGGTGCTTCCAGGACGTAATTCTTCTGTGCAGCAATGAGGATAATCCTCAAGTTACGGACCCAGTCCGCGTAGTTGCTACCATCATCTTTCAACTTAGCTTTCTCTAGGAACGCATTAAAATTCAAGGGAACGGTAGCACAGGCCATTGATCTACAACAACGTAGACATGCAAATACTATCAGGTACTAAGTTCATGATAAATTAAAGTTCAATTTATCATATTACTAAAGAACTCCCACTTAGATAGACATCCCTCTAGTCATCTAAATGATCACGTGATCCATATCAACTAAACCATGTTCGATCATCATGTGAGATGGAGTAGTTTTTGGTGGTGAACATCACTATGTTGATCATATCTACTATATAATTCATGTTCGACCTTTCGGTCTCAGTGTTCCGAGGCCATATCTGCATATGCTAGGCTCGTCAAGTTTAACCTGAGTATTCTGCACGTGCAAAACTGGCTTGCACCCATGATGTCGCTTGAAGCTATGACGGTATGTCCCCAAAGAGGAAGGGATGATGCATCACAGCGGCGGTAGGTATTTCCCTCAGATATGAAACCAAGGTTATCGAACCAGTAGGAGAACCAAGCAACACAACGTAAACAGCCCCTGCACACAGATAATAAATCCTCACAACCCAACATGTTCAAGGGGTTGTCAATCCCTTTCGGGGCACGTTGCCTCAACATAGGCAAAAAAACGTGAGATAAATTTGTAGTAGATTGATAGATCGAACGCCAAATAAAATAAATAAGGGAAAATTGCAGCAAGGTATTTTTGGGTTTTTGGTTTAGTAGATATGAAAATAAAAGCAAATAAAAAGTAGATCGGAAAGGCAAATATATGAGAAAGAAGACCCGGGGGCCGTAGGTTTCACTAGTGGTTTCTCTCAAGAAAAATAGAAAACGGTGGGTAAACAAATTACCGTTGGGCAATTGATAGAACCTCAAATAATTATGATGATATCCAGGCAATGATCATTATATAGGCATCACGTCCAAGATTAGTAGACCGACTCCTGCCTGCATGTACTACTATTACTCCACACATCGACCGCTATCCATTGTGCTTCTAGTGTATTAAGTTCATGGAGAAATGGAGTAATGCAATAAGAACGATGACATGATGTAGACACGATCCATCTATGTAGAGATAGACCATATCGTTTTATCCTTAGTAGCAACGATACATATGTGTCGTTTCCCTTTCTATCACTGGGATCAAGCACCGTATGATCGAACTCACTACAAAGCACTGATACATCCATTTTGCATCATGTTTTCTTACTATTATTTATAATGTTCTTATCCATAATAATGCTTTTTTGAGTAATTCTAATGCCTTTTCTGTCATAATTTACAGGAACACACCAAGAGGGAGAATTTTGACAGCTGGAAATCTGGACCTAGAAAAGCTACGTCAGGCCACCTATTCTGCACAACTCCAAATGAACTGAAACTTTACGGAGAATTTTTATGAATGATTTGAGGAATATTGGAGCCAATAAACACCAGGGGGGGCCACCAGGTGAGCACAACCCACCTGGGTGCGAGAGGCCCCCTGGCGTGCCCTGGTGGGTTGTGGCCTCCTCGGCCCACCTCTGGTGCCCATCTTCTGGTATATAAGTGGTTTTGACCTAGAAAAAATAAAGAGAGGACTTTCGGGACAAAGCGCCACCGCCTCGAGGCGGAACTTGGGCAGGAGCACTTTTGCCCTCCGGCGGAGCAATTCTGCCGGTGGAACTTCCCTCCCGGAGGGGGAAATCATCGTCATCATCTTCACCAACAACTCTCCCATCTTGGGGAGGTAAATATCCATCAACATGTTGACCAACACCATCTCATCTCAAACCCTAGTTCATCTCTTGTATGCAATCTTGTTACCGGAACTATAGATTGTTGCTAGGGGGTGACTAGTAGTGTTGATTACATCTTGTAGTTGATTACTATATGGTTTATTTGGTGGAAGATTATATGTTCAGACCCAATATGCTATTTAATACCCCTCTGATCTTGAGCGTGATTATTATTTGTGAGTAGTTACTTTTGTTCTTGAGGTCACGGGAGAAATCATGTTGCAAGTAATCATGTGAATTTGATATGTGTTCGATATTTTGATAGTATGTATGTTGTGATTCCCTTAGTGGTGTCATGTGAATGTCGACTACATGACACTTCACCATATTTGGGCCTAAGGGAATGAATTGTGGAGTAGTAAATAGATGGTGGGTTGCGAGAGCGACAGAAACTTAAACTCTAGTTTGTGCACTATTCCGTAAGGGACCGATTGGATCCTAGAGTTTAATGCTATGGTTAGAATTTATTCTTAATACCTTTCTCGTAGTTGCGGATGCTTGTAGGAGGGTTAATCATAAGTAGGAGGTTTGTTCAAGTAAGAACAACACCGGTCCACCCACATATCAAATTATCAAATTAGCGAACACAAATCAAACCAACATGATGAAAGTAACTACATGAAATTCGCGTGTACCCTCAAGAACACTTTGCTTATTATAGGAGACCGTTTTGGCATGTCCTTTGCCTCAAAAGGATTGGGCTACCTTGCTTCATACTTGTTACTATTATTGTTACTTGCTCATTACAAATTATCTTGCTATCAAACTACTCGCTACTTACAGTTTTAACACTTGCAGACATCACCTTACTAAAAACTACTTGTCATTTCCTTCTGCTCCTCGTTGGGTTCGACACTCTTACTTATCGAAAAGAGCTACAATTGATCCCCCATACTTGTGGGTCATCAAGGCTATTTTCTGGCACTGTTGCTTGGGAGTGAAGCGTCTTTGGTAAGGAAACATTTATATAGTGTGCTGAAATTTATTATCACTTGTTACTATGGAAAACAATCCTTTGAGGGTTTTGTTCGGGGTATCTTCACCTCGCCGAAACCACAATTAGCTACCCCTCAAGCTACTGCACCTACTGAAAATATTGAATATGAAATTCCTTCGGGTATGATAGAACAACTGCTAGCTAATCCTTATGCAGGAGATGGAACTAAACATCCTGATATGCACTTGATATATGTGGAACAAATTTGTGGATTGTTTAAGCTTGCAGGTTTACCCGGAGATGAGGTAATGAGAAAGGATTTCCCTTTATCTTTGAAGGGAAAAGAATTGGCATGGTATAGGCTATGCAATGATATTGGATCATGGAATTGGAATCGTTTGAAATTGGAGTTCCACCAAAAAAAATTATCCTATGCATCTAGTTCATCGTGATTGGAATTATATATACAATTTTTGGCCTCGTGAAGGAGAAAGTATCGCTCTAGCTTGGGGGCGTCTTAAGTCAATGTTATATTCATGCCCCAACCATAAGCTCTCAAGAGAAATATTATCCAAAAAATTTATGCTCGGCTTTATCGTAATGATCAAACCATGCTTGATACTTCTTGTGATGGTTCATTTATGAAGAAGACTATTGAATTCCGGTGGGATCTTTTGGAAAGAATTAAATGCAACTACGAAGATTGGGAACTCGACGAAGTTAAAGAGTCAGGTATTAAACTTAAGTATGATTGTGTTAAATCTTCTATGGATACCGATGCTTTTCAATAGTTTAGCACTAAATATGGACTTGACTCTGAGATAGTAGCCTCCTTTTGTGAATCATTTGCTACTCATGTTGAACTCCTTAAACAGAAGTGGTTTAAATATTACCCACTTATTAAAGAAGAAATTAAAGAACCAGTACCAATTAAAGAAGAAACTATACTTTATAATATTGATCCAGTTGTTCCTTCTGCTTATATAGAGAAACCACCTTTTCCTGTTAGGATAAAGGAACATGCTAAAATTTCAACTGTGGTTAACAAGGGCTGTGTTAGAAGACCTAAACCTGATGAACATATTAGGGTGGAACCTAATGTTGCTATGATTAAAGATCTCTTGGAGGAAGATATAGATGGGCATGTTATTTACTTCTGTGCAGAAGCTACTTGAATTGCTAAACCCAAAAAAGGGATAAAAATAGACCAGTTGTTGGCCTGCCTGTCATTTCAATTAAAATAGGAGATCACTGTTATCATGGTTTATGTGACATGGTGCTAGTGTGAGTGCTATCCCTTACACTTTGTATCAAGAAATTAGGAAAGACATAGCACCTACAGAGTTAGAAGACATAGATGTTACTATTAAACTTGCAAATAGAGACACCATATCACCTTGTGGGATTATTAGAGATGTTCAGGTCTTGTGTGGGAAAATTAAATACCCTACGGATTTTCTTGTTCTTGGTTCCCCACAAGATGACTTCTGTCCCATTATCTTTGGTAGACCTTTCTTGAACACTGTTAATGCTAAGATAGACTGTGAGAAACAAACTGTCGGTGTTAGTTTAGGTGATGAGTCTCATGAGTTTAATTTTTCCAAGTTTAACAGAAAGCTTCATGAAAAAGAATTGCCCAATGAGGATGAAATAATTGGTCTGGCTTCTATTGTTGTACCACCTACTGATCCTTGAGAACAATATTTGCTAGACCATGAAAATGATTTACATATGCATGAAAGAAATGAAATAGATAAGATTTTCTTTGAACAATGTCCTCTTCTTAAACACAATTTGCCTATTGAAACTCTGGGAGGTCCTCCTCCACCTAAAGGTGATCCTGTGTTTGAATTAAAACAATTGCCAGACACTTTGAAATATGCTTACCTTGATGAAAAGAAGATATATCCTATTATTATTAGTGTTCACCTTTCAGAAGTTGAAGAAGAGAGATTATTGAAAGTTCTAAGGAAGCACCGGGCTGCTATTGGATATATTCTTGATGATTTAAAATGCATTAGTCCCACTCTGTGTCAGCATAAAATTAATATGGAACCTGATGCTAAACCAGTTGTTGATCACCAACGTCGGTTGAATCTGAAGATGAAAGAGGTGGTAAGAACGGAAATATTAAAACTTCTAGAAGCAAGTATAATTTATCCTATAGCTGATAGTAGATGGGTAAGTCATGTTCATTGTATTCCTAACAAAGGAGGTATTGCTGTTGTTCCTAATGATAAGAATGAACTCATTCCACAAAGAATTGTTACAGGTTATAGAATGGTAATTGATTTTAGAAAATTAAATAAAGCTACTATAAAGGATCATTACCCTTTGCCTTTTATTGATTAAATGCTTGAAAGATTATCTAAGCACAAACACTTTTGCTTTCTAGATGGATATTTTGGCTTTTCATAAATACCTGTTTCTCAACTTGATCAAGAAAATACCACTTTTACTTGTCCATTTGGAACCTATGCTTATATACGTATGCCTTTTGGTTTATGTAATGCACCTGCTACCTTTCAAAGATGTATGACTGCTATATTCTCTAACTTTTGTGAAAATATTGTTGAGGTTTTCATGGATGACTTTTCTATTTATGGGAAGTCTTTTGATGATTGTTTAAGCAATCTTGAGCGAGTTTTGCAGAGATGTGAACAAACAAATCTTGTCTTGAATTGGGAGAAGTGCCACTTTATGGTTAATGAAGGCATTGTCTTGGGTCATAAAATTTCTAAAAGAGGTATTGAAGTGGACCAAGCTAAGGTTGATGCAATTGAGAAAATGCCATGTCCTAAGGACATCAAAGGTATTCGTAGTTTCCTAGGTCATGCTGGTTTCTATAGGAGATTTATCAAAGACTTCTATAAAATTTCTAGTCCTCTTACTAATCTTTTGCAAAAGGATATTCCTTCTGTTTTTGATGATGATTGTTTAGAAGCCTTTGAAACACTCAAGAAAGCCTTAATATCTGCACCTATTGTTCAACCACCTGATTGGAACTTGCCTTTTGAAAATATGTGTGATGCTAGTGATTATGCTGTTGGTGCCTGTCGTGGTTCTAAGTCTGATAGTAGAATGGGGGGTAGGAATGTAGAGGCAAGATCCTAGCTATGGAGGAGTTGTACACGCGAGTTTTACGAGTTCAGGCCCTTCTCGGAGGAAGTAACAGCCCTACGTCTTAGAGCCCGGAGGTGGTCGACTGGATTATATGCGTGTGAGTTACAGGGGGTGCGAACCCTTGTGCCTGTGGAGGGGGTGGCTTATATAGAGTGCACCAGGACCCCAGCCAGCCCATGTCACAGAGGGTTTAAGGTACATTGAAGTGAGAACGTTACTAGTAACACCCACACTAAAGTGCTATAAATGACAATTAAGCCTATAAGTAAATGCCCGACCATTGCTCATGCAGAGTGGCTTTAGCTCTTCTGCCCATCGAGTGACTTTTGCGACGGTCGAGTGACATTGATTCTTCCGAGTGGAAGGTCTCTGGTCGAGTGGATGATAGTACCCTTTGAATGATCCTAGCTTTAGGGTGACGTCCTAGGGGAGGATGTCTAGGTCAGGTCTATGACCCTACCCTAGGTACATAGCTTCATCATTAGCCCCCGAATGGTTCAGGGTCCGAGTTGAGAAGGAGTTGATAATCCCTCCGATTCAGCTTTTGTGCTTTGAGAATGTCTCGCCTAGAGGTCGAATGAACATTCATGATGGCTTCAACTGCTTGTTCAGTCGCCTTGATCCATTCTTGGTTTTGTCGAGTGAACTTTCGTTGTCATGTTTTGAGTGTTGATATGGAAAAAATCTTCCGTCTAACGGGCTATTTTGCCGTCTGCGGATTTCACGGGATTCGAATTTTGGGAAGCGCACCGGGCGGGGGAGGCCGCAGTAATCGAGATGGATTAGGCAGGCCGCCTCGATCTCTGCGCCACCTTTTTTGCCACGTATCGCGCGCGCGACTGTTGCGGGATTTGATTAGATCGCCCGGGCCTACAAGTCAGTCACTCGGAAGAGACCTTATATAAGGCGCTGGACCGGGGCTTTTGAACAGTGCGCCCCCATTCTTCTTCCTCGTCCTCAGATTTCTCTGCTGTGCCTGCTTCTGCTCTCGGCGTCGTCGCCCTTCTGAAACTCGATTCGCTGCCATGGGGAAGGAGAAGACGGTGGCGTTGGAGCGTGCGAAGAAGGCGACGGCGAAGGCAAAAGGGAAGAAGACCAGCCAGGGCGGATCTTTGTCGAGGTCTGGCCTGCCACCTGGCTGGATCCAGGGCGACTGGATCCGCTCAACAATCAGTCAAGATGATATTGATGACCTGGTTGAGGGGGGACTGATCCCCCACGAATCGGCGTGGCTCCCAGGGAACGAGACTGAGCCACAGCCGCAGGAGGGTGAGTGCGTTCTCCTCACCACCCATGTCGACCGTGGGTTTTCTTTGCCTCCCCACCCTTTCTTTCGCGGTTTCTTGAACTTCTTTGGGGCTCAACTCCACCACTTTTCTCCAAACACCATCGTGTACCTTGCTGCTGTCGTGTCCATGTGCGAGAACTTCTTGGGTTGTCGACCACACTGGGGTCTCTTCAAGCACATATTCACATGTCGCTCTCAGACGGTCAAGAAAGCCAACCCGAGTGACGAGAGGACGCACATGATATAGATGTGCGGGGGTCTTGGAATTCAAATGAGGAACAAAAGCACTTTCTTAACTATGATCCTTCCTGACTCGGTCCAGGGTTGGCAGTCGACCTGGTTCTACTGCAAGGACCAGCCGACCCCGGGCCAGTCGACTGGACTTCCCCCCTTCTCCATGGCTCGAGTGGAGAAGCCCTCCAACTTGAGAGTGATCCCGAAGGAGAAGGTGCAGTTGAAGGTGTTGGTCGATGGGTTGTCCAACTTGTCCGCGACGGAGTGACCGGTATGGACCTGCTGGAGGTCTTCCTCAGTCGACGCATCCAACCACTCCAAGCTCGTGACCATCCGATGTGGATGTATTCGGGTCTCGAGGATTCCACTCGGACCCACCCGGAGGATGTCAGTGAGGACACGGTGGAGCAGTGGCTGAGAGGTATTACCGGCAACAAGGATAATCCCCGGGGGTCCAGGAGGGTGGTTCCATTCGACCATTTGCACCACCCGGAACATGTACGATTCTGCATTGTCGAGTGTCTTCTTGATTTACTATGTAGCATCTTGTTGACGGTCGACTGTCTTTCTTTTGTTCATTGTCTTTCAGGCTCTTGTTGATATGTACTCAATGCCCAATGGAGTGCAGGAGCAAAATGTCGAGGGAGAGGCGAGCGGGGGCGAGAGTGGCGAGTGGCACTCGGATGCAGAGGAGGACGAGGAGAGCGACGACCCGAGTGACGAAGAAGAGGTCGACTCGCCTCCTCACAGAGAAAGGAGGTCCAAGCACACTCACGACCCGACAAGCACCCCTGACTTTTTGGCCGCACCAACTAGGCAGTCCTCAAAGCGCCCTCGGACGTCTTCTCCAGTGCCGACCGAGAAGGTACCGAAACAGCTCAAGACTGCACCGCCTCCAGCGCCGAAACCATTGAAGGCCGCATCCTCCAAACCGCCGAAGGCTTTGCCCAGAATGAAGTTGACCATTCCCACCATCTCTGGGTAACCATCTGACCTGATCCTTTGGTCGACTCGGGCAATAGAACATAACCGACTGAATGTTGACATTTGCAGTGCTGCTACCTCTGGAACTTCCTTCCGCCAATACCGAGACAAGGAAATGGAAGACGCGGTTACCTCCAACCCAGGTACAATCCTCGTGAACTTGTTCTTGATTATTTGGTCGATTAAATTCTGGCGATTCACTTGGGGTCGACTGATTTATTTGCAGCCCCACTCAATGTTATCGAGCTTCCGAATGATGATGAAGATGTGGCCCCGAAGCCTAGAAGGAACAAAAAGGTAGCGGCTGGCAAGACATCTCAGTCGGGACTGACGATAGAACCAACCGTCCAATAACCTGAAGATGCAGGTGGGGCCTCTGTAACTTTTGATGTCCCGTTGTTGAGTGAGCGCCCCGCACCGTCGATTGTACCAGTGTTTCCTTCATCTGTCCAACCTCATGCCTCGGAGCTCCAAGCTACCGCATCTGGGCCGTCTGCTCCCTTCTTCACCAACTATCATGTTCCGGAAAGCCAGTCGGATGCCGCTGCGGAGGCCATCCGTCAGGCTAGCGTGATGATGGAGCGGATGAAGATGGTGCACGACAACAACCAGGCTGCTTACGATGCCAGCGCGGCTCTTCGGGCCAATGTCCAGGTAAGTTGACTTTCGACTGACCTTGTTCTATTAGGATATGCTACCTGAAATATTTTCTTTCATACAATCTCTTATTGTTTGCGTCGAATCTGTACACCCACTGGGTGTTTTGTTGTTTTTAGTATTTGCACTCTTCCATTCGGTCTGGGCGAATGGGATCTGAACCGGTGGGGGCACGCTAAGTGCACCCACTGTGTGTAGTCCCCGAGACCGCAGTCGACTGCGGGCAGTCGGCTGGGGTCTGAGTACTTCTTTTCACGTTCCTTTCTTCCACTAGACCCGGGCAGACCAGCCGAGTGGGATCTGAACCAGTGGGGGCACGTCAAGTGCACCCACTGGGTGTAGTCCCCGAGACCGCGGTCGACTGCTGACAGTCGGCCGGGGTCTGAATAGTTCTTCTCTTTTTTTACTCGACCCGGGCGGACCGGCCGAGTGCAATCTGAATCAGTGGGGGCACGCCAAGTGCACTAGCTGGGTGTAGTCCCCGAGACCGCGGTCGACCGCGGGTAGTCGGCTGGGGTCTGAGTAAACTTTGAAGTTTTATTAACTCGAAAGTAAATAATCTTTGATCTTGTCGATTGATATGTCTTTTACCCTCTGCAGAAATCTTGTACTCTCATTTCCAAGTTCGCCGAATTTGAGGAGAAGCAGAGGCAACTCAACCTTGACTTGGAGCTGGCCCAACAAAAATTGAAGAAAGCTCAAGATGAAGTTGCGGGTATGGAAGGTAACTGCCTGTCGGCTGCTCATGTCGATCGTCCTTTAAAATATTTCTTCGATCTCTTGTTTGATCTGATTGCTTATTTTGCAGAGAAAATGAGGTTGGCTCTGGAGAAGAAGGACTTGCACCTTGCAGCCACGCAGAAGGAGGCTCAAGATAAGACTGCCCTTGCCAGTCAGAAGCTGGCTTTAGTCGGAGCGCTGGAAGAAGAAGTAAGCAAGCTGAAGTCCTCTCTCACTGAATCGAACCGAGAGGCAACTCGTCTGAAGAAGAATAAGGTGGCTCTGAATGAGAAGATGTAATCTATGGCTCGTAAGAGAAATGACGTGGAAGCTTATCTGAGAACTCTCGCCAAGAAGCTCTTTCTTATGCTGGAAGGTACTCCTTTTAATCCAACCGCTTTACTGCTTGCAAGTTAGTCCTGTCGAGTTGACTCACTAACTCCTTGACTACAGAATTCTGCTAAAACTTTGACGAGGAGACTGGATGGATCGAGACGGGTTTGGACCCTATCATTTCTCCAGTCGGCTACGAGGCTGCCATGAATGTGCTTCGACTGGAATCCCGCGTTGCCAGTGTTACAAGTTACCTCGCTCGTCCGAAGGTGGCAGTTTCACGGATCGACTCATCACTCTGGACAAGTGTGACGCTTCAAAATGACCTCGAGTCTCTGATGGCTCGACTCAACGAGGTCCCTGGTTGAGTGCAAGAATGGAAGAAGTCCTCTGCCCGGTGTGGTGCTGATGTGGCGTTGTCCTTGGTAAGAGTCCACTGCAAGGAAGCCCACGAAGATAAGCTGGCGGCGATCAAGGTTGCCAACACCAAAAGACATGATTTCCAGTACTTTATGGAGACTTTCATCGCTGCTGCCACTCGGATTGCAGATGGAATTTACTTGGACGAATTCGTCGAACCTGCCAGCCCTCCTCCTGTTGAATGAACAAACTTTGAGATTTAAACCTGCCTTAAATTTGCCTCGGAATGCCGAGTGGTTGCTGTAACCGTTAAACTCCTTTGGGCTTGATGCTCAAATACTTTTGATCCGTCGCCCGGAACTTTAGGATTTATCTGAACTTGGTTTATTTCTGAATATGCTTGTATTTGCCTTCGAGTGGAATTTGCTCTTTACTCTGAATAATCTTTCGACCTGCATCTCGTTGTCCTTGTGGACAGGGATGGAGCACACATTGTATTTGTGGCGCAGCTCCGAAGGAGAAGGTTGTTGTCGACCTGCACCTCATCGTCCTTGCGGATGGGGATGGAGCGCACATTGTATTTGTGGCGCAGCCCCGAAGGAGAAGGTTGAAGTCGACCTGTACCTCGTCATCCTTATGGATAGGGATGGAGCGTTCATTGTACTTGTGGTGCAGCTCCTAGGGAGAAGGTTGTAGTCGAATTGCACCTCGTCATCCTTGCAGATAGGGATGGAGTGTACATTGTACTTGTGGCGTAGCTCCTAAGGAGAAGGTTGTAGTCGACCTGCACCTCGTCGTCCTTGTAGATGGGGATGGAGTGCTCGTTGTATTTGTGGCACGGCTCCAAAGGAGAAGGTTGCAGTCGACCTGCACCTCGTCGTCCTGTCGGATGGTGATGGAGCGCACGTTGTATTTGTGGCGCAGTTCCGAAAGAGAAGGTTGCAGTCGACCTGCACCTCGTCGTCCTTACGGATAAGGATGGAGCGCACGTTGTATTTGTGGCGCAGCTCCAAAGGAGAAGGTCGTAGTCGACCTACACCTCATCGCCCTTGCGGATGGTGATGGAGCGCACATTGTATTTGTGGCGCAGCTCCAAAGGAGAAGGTTGTAGTCGACCTGCACCTCGTCGTCCTTGCGGACAAGGACGGACTTTAAACCTTAGGCGAGCATTGGACTGCAGCTAAGCCCCCGAGTGAGAGGGTCGCTCACCACTCGGTAGGATTTTTTAAACTTAGGCGAGTACTGGACTGCAGCTAAGCCCCTGAGTGGGAGGATTGCTCAGCACTCGGTAGGATTTTTTAAACTTAGGCGAGTACTGGACTGCAGCTAAGCCCCCGAGTAGGAGGGTTGCTCACCACTCGGCCGGATTTTTTTAACCTTAGGCGAGTACTGGACTGCAGCTAACCCCCGGGTGGGAGGGTTGCTCACCACTCGGCCGGATTTTTTAACCTTAGGCGAGTACTGGACTGCAGCTAAGCCCCCGAGTGGGAGGGTTGCTCACCACTCGGTAGGATTTTTTAAACTTAGGCGAGTACTGGAGTGCTGCTAAGCCCCCGAGTAGGAGGGTTGCTCACCACTCGGTAGGATTTTTTAAACTTAGGCGAGTACTGGACTGCAGCTAAGCCCCCGAGTGGGAGGGTTGCTCACCACTCGGTAGGATTTTTTAAACTTAGGCGAGTACTGGTGTAACGCCCACGATGTGGATATATTTCCCACGTGTCGAAGCACGACTTAGAGGCATAACCGCATTGTAAGCAATGTCGCAAGTGAGGTAATCTTCACACAACCCATGTAATACATAAGGGAAAGAGATACATAGTTGGCTTACAACTGCCACTTCACACAAAGCATACATATCATTACATTAATCCAGATACAAACAAGGTCCGACTATGGAACCAAAATAAAAGAAGACTACCCCAAAAAGCTACACAGATACCCGATCGCCCCGACTGGGCTCCAGTACTAATCAATAGGAAACGGATACAACAAACAAACACAATCTTCATCAAGCTCCTCCTTGAGCTCGGTTGCGTCACCTGCACGGTATCATCGACACCTGCAAGCTGGTTTTGGAAGTATCTGTGAGCCACGGGGACTCAGCAATCTCACACCCTCGTGATCAAGACTATTTAAGCTTATGGGTAAGGTAAAAGGTATGAGGTGGAGCTGCAGCAAGCAATAGCATATATGGTGGCTAACTTACGCAAAAGAGAGCGAGAAGAGAAAGCAAAATCACATTCGAGAATTCTCTGATCAAGAAGTGATCCTAGACTACTTACGTTCAGGCATAACTCCAACACCGTTTTCACTTCCCGGATTCTGCCGGAAAGAGACCATCACGGCTACACACGTGGTTGATGCATTTTAGTTAAGTTAAGCTTCAGGTTTTCTACAACCGGACATTAACAAATTCCCATCTGCCCATAACCGCGGGCACGGCTTTCAAAAGTTCAAAACCCTGCAGGGGTATCCCAACTTAGCCCATCACAAGCTCTCACGGTCAATGAAGGATATTCCTTCTCCCAGGAAGACCCGATCAGGCTCGGAATCCCGGTTACAAGACATTTCGACAATGGTAAAACAAGACCAACAAAGCCACCCAGATGTGTCAACAAATCCCGATAGGAGCTGCACATATCTCGTTCTCAGGGCACACCGGATGAGCCAGACGTCGTGTAGGCCAGCCTAGAGTTGCCCCTGGTGGCCACGGACATCGCTCAGTTGGACCAACACTTAGAGAAGCACTGGCCCGGGGGGGTTAAAATAAAGATGACCGTTGAGCCAGCTGACCCAAGGGAAAGAAAAGGCTAGGTGGAAAATGGTAAAACCAATGTTGGGCCTTGCTGGAGGAGTTTTATTCAAGGCGAACTGTCAAGGGGTTCCCATTATAACCCAACCATGTAAGGAACACAAAATCAAGGAACATAACACCGGTATGACGGAAACTAGGGAGGCAAGAGTGGAACAAAACACCAGGCATAAGGCCGAGCCTTCCACCCTTTACCAAGTATATAGCTGCATTAATTAAATAAGAGATATTGTGATATCCCAACAAATATCCATGTTCCAAACATGGAACAAGCTCCAATCTTCACCTGCAACTAACAACGCTATAAGAGGGGCTGAGCAAAGCGGTAACATAGCCAAACAACGGTTTGCTAGGAAAAGGTGGGTTAGAGGTTTGACATGGAAATATGGGAGGCATGATAAAGCAAGTGGTAGGTATCGCAGCATAAGCATAGCAAAAGAGCAAGCATCTAGCAAGCAAAGATAGAAGTGATTTCGAGGGTATGGTCATTGTCGGTGTCAAAACCGGCGGATCTCAGGTAGGGGGTCCCGAACTGTGCGTTTAGGCGGATGGTAACAGGAGACAAGGGACACGATGTTTTTACCCAGGTTTGGGCCCACTCGATGGAGGTAAAACCCTACTCCTTCTTGATTAATATTGATGATATGGGTAGTACAAGAGTAGATCTACCACGAGATCGAGGAGGCTAAACCCTAGAAGCTAGCCTATGGTCTGATTGTTGTCCCTACGGACTAAAACCCTCCGGTTTATATAGACACCAGAGAGGGCTAGGGTTACACAGAGTCGGTTACAATGGTAGGAGATCTACATATCCGTATCGCCAAGCTTGCCTTCCACGCCAAGGAAAGTCCCTTCCGAACACGGGACGAAGTCTTCAATCTTGTATCTTCATAGTCCAGGAGTCCGGCCGAAGGTATAGTCCGGCTATCCGGACACCCCCTAATCCAAGACTCCTTCAGTAGCCCCCGAACCAGGCTTCAATGACGACGAGTCCGGCGCACAGATTGTCTTCGGCATTGCAAGGCGGGTTCTCCTCCAAATTCCGTGTACCTGTTGAATAATGTCTGGTTTCTTGTAAATTTAGCGCTCCTTGGCTTCTACGCCCAATAATGGCCGTCTTCCACGTGTCAAATGAATACAAAAAGTTAGGGTGTTTTTACATTTACACCCCTAGCCGCGTGAATGAGCTGCCTATTTAAGGGGACGAGGATTTAGATCCAAACCACACCTTCTCCCCTCCACGAGTATTCATCAGAGCGTATCCGACAGAGGTCCATCCTATCATGGCCAACCACCGCAGCTCCTCCTCTCGCCCTTCCAGCCCTCAGCCTAGAGATTGGGAGAGATGCTCCATCCCGCACAGCGAGCTAGTGACGCTCCAGACCAAGGGATTTCCCCCCGGCCTATATGGTCCTGGTTCGAGCTGGACTTGCCACCTATAATGGCGGAGAGCAAGCGGAGAGCGCCCCCAATCCCTCCAAAGGAGAGCAGGTATGCCTTGTCCCTTTCTTAATAAGAGGGATCAGATTTCCAATTCATCCGTTTCTCCGGGGGCTCCTGGAGTTCTATGGCCTCCAGCTGCACAACCTCACGCCTGCCTCCATATTGCATATCGCGGGCTTTGTAGCCCTTTGCGAGCTGTTTTTGGGCTGCGAGGCTCATTTCGCGCTGTGGAAAAGGCTATTCTACCTTGTGCCCCGTTCTCAGGAGGGGTCAATATATCAAGTGGGCGGAGCCGAAGTGTGGCGCATCGCCGGGACCGGATATCTATCCGGAACCCCAAAGAAGGCGTCCGAGGGCTGGCCTTCAAAATGGTTTTATATAGAGGACGTCCCGCTACCAGATCCTGTCCGGATCGGCCTCCCTGAGTTCGACAGTGCTCCCCTAAAGAAGCGCCTAAGCTGGTGTCCACGGAGCCCTCAGAGGGAAAGTGACAAGGACGTTCTCTACCTGATGGGCCGGATAAGGTTGTTAGCTCATTCCGAACTGACCATGATCAGGGTCATGGCCGCATGCATCATGCGAGGGGTGCAGCCGCTTCACTATAGAGGCCACCCCATGTGGGACTTTAACGGAGAGGACGACGCCACCCGCCACGGCCGTAAGGGGCCGGATTCGGCTCCCGTTATAATAAAGATCTTGTCCGCTTTGTACAAGGGAGAAGAGGAGGAATTTCTCCGCGTCAACCCACAGGGTGGATTTTCTATGTACAATCCCCCAAGTTGGGTAAGTGGACACTTTTACTTGTCCATCCATATTATATTCCCATCGTTAAATATTCAGTCTAACGACTTCAACGCAGGAACTGCGCCAGGCTGTTAAATATATAAACAGCCCTCCTCCACAACTCGAGGATCCGGGATGGTCCCTCGACCCGGCCTCTCAAGAGGATCCGGACTTATCTGTGGAGCTGATTGATGGGGTGTTTCATCAACTGAGCAAGGACAATGCCTTGGTGGCCATTATGGCCGATTACCCAGGGCTACTCCCAGCCTCACAGGTAACTGAGACCGAAGTCCCAGCATTTTGAAAAGGGATCTATCCTCGCGTGTTTTCGATTGCTGTATGACAACCGTGTTTTGCAGGGGAGGTCCTTGAGACGGGAGGCCGAGCCTGCGGTGACTAGCCAACGGGGGGTGGCAAGGCCCCGCGGGCTGAAAAGAAGTGCGGTCTGGACTGAGACGCCGGCGCAAAGGTATAGCGTGCCATCTTATTCCCAGGTGTTATTCCTTCAAGGCATATTAACGATCATGCTCTCTTCAGGACGAAGAGACCTCGCCGGACTATATCCGGAGAGGTTGCCAATCGCGCCTCCACCAGCCAGGCTCCAAAACATGGTCCGGAAGCGGAGGCGAACACAAGGCGCGCACCGGACGCTCCTCCGACAAAGGATGCGGACAGACTATCTGCCACCAATTCCGAGGTGGAGAGTGCCATGAACCACAGGCGTCGCCGGACAGTTCTTCGCGACGCTTGTTTCTCCCAAGAGGCATTGGATGCCTTCAATTCGGGAGATGCATACCTCTATGCCGCTCAAAATGGTCTAGCCAGAACCACGGAGCAATATGTAAAAGACATACGGGTAAGAAAATTTTGGTAATTATATATATACCTGTAACCCCCGAGACTTGAAACAGTTAGAATAACTGATTTAAGGATCATTTGTTATGCATGTTCTTACAGAAAAGAATACCCTACTGTCCCAGGAGCTGGAAGAGTGCAAAGCCCAACTTGAGGCCGCACTAGCCGTGGCAGGGGAGCCCAAGGAGACCCCCTCTGGTAATA
This sequence comes from Triticum aestivum, assembly GCF_018294505.1. Lineage (NCBI taxonomy): Eukaryota > Viridiplantae > Streptophyta > Magnoliopsida > Poales > Poaceae > Triticum > Triticum aestivum. The sequence goes on from NC_057806.1 coordinate 494,478,548, forward strand.
TACGCTTCGAAAGATAAGTATTTTGCGAAGTGCGGCGTGGGTGCAAATCTGACAAATGAAATTGCAGATGGCGCCGGATTAAATCCGAAAGAGCAACAACTCCTATGCTAGCTGAAGGCTGGTGAGAGCGTGCTAACAAAGGTGAGGCGGGAGAAGAATGATCTCCAAGATGCCAACACCAAGCTGGGCATTGAACGGAAGGATGTTCGTGCCCAGCTGTTGGATTCTGTGAAGGAGAATCAGCGGCTTCGACGCGGCATATATAGTAAGTGCTTAAACGAACTTTGAAAAAAGAGTTCGGCAAGGAAGTCGACTAACTGAGTAATGTCTGTTGGTATGCTAACAGGTCGTCCTGCAGAGGAAATGCCCGGTTCTACGGGTGACCTTCTTCCCGAGCTCTCACAACTGCACGAGCGAGTTCGGCAGGTGATGCAAAGCATCGCCTAGGCCTTGTGGCCATCCGTCTCCATGCCTGAAGGCCTTGGAGATCTTGTAGAGAAGCTGAAGGGAGCGCGGCGGCACTTTCGATTGTGGAAGATGTCGGCCTGCCATCAAGGCACCAAGGAGGCCTGGGCCATGGTGAAGACGCAGTACATGAAGGCTGAGCCAAACCACATGGCCGAGGTCGGACCCATGGGGCCCGATGGGAAGGAGATCCCTGTGAGCTTAGTATACGGCCAAGTAGAATTGGCCGCAAAGTATTCCCAACATGACTGTAAACTAGACAGCCTGTTAGATGGTATTGAAGAGGAATACAATCAGTCAGATTGACTATGTAATTATAATTGACATGTGTAATGCCTTCTAGCCGGATTGTAGATCGTTTGTCATGGCCGACCTTTTCGCTTCAACCTCGGGACCTGATGGTCCAGAGTGTGTCCGAATACCCTTGCGGTTATATAAGAACCGGGGTATGCACGGAGACTAGGCGTAGGGGTCATTAGTGCTTGAACAGACAAGTGCCCAACTAGTTATGTTATATTACATGGTTAGTAAGAAACATCTTCCAGGGAGAATAGTTCCGTTAGGGGTTCCTTTCCCTGGAAGGCATGCCCTAAAGTGCATGTCCATTCTGCGAGAAGAGATGCAGGAAAAACATCTGGGGGCGTATAGATAAACAAGTGAAAAAAGATCATCTTTAGTTCACCGACCGAATATTCCCTTAAGAATGCTAGCTTTCGGCTTCACCCAGTCTGAGGTACACATCCGGCTGACCCGGCAGTAACAATCGCAGAGGTGCTCCCTTTACCACCTAGCCGAACAATCGAGAATGTAGGGGTAAGCACAGGAGCCAGGAAACCCAGCTTGGCTAAAACTTAAGTCATATCGATGCATATAATGGTGAATAAAAGGTACATGCGGAAGTGTGACACATGTGTTGGTCATGAAGCCCGTATAAATAGGCTTCTATTTAAAGAAGCCCCCAGGTTTAATGAGCGCGGATAGCGCGTCACTTTATGAGCCTTTAAAGGCTATAAGAGAGAGGGAGGGGAGAAGGAGAGAAATGTAAGACAGAAAGTATATAAAAAATGGACAGAGGAAGGAGACGAACACAGAGTCCGGCGCTAGGCATAGAATCTTCGGAGACCGGCTGCGTTCCATGGGTTCGGCTCGAGTCGGTTATCTGATGCATCTCGCAGGCGGTACGCTCCACCAGTCAGGACTTGGTCAATTATGAAGGGACCTTCCCACTTGGGCTCGAGTTTGTCCTTTTTCTTGTCCGACAGGTGTAGAACTAATTCGCCAATGTTATAATTTTTGGCCCGTACTTCTCTGGTTTGGTATCTTCGAGCCAGCTGTTGATAGAATGCGGAACGGGCTTTTGCCACGTCACGCTCTTCCTCCAAGGCGTCCAAACTGTCCTCCCGATCGAGCTCGGCTTCTCTTTCTTCGTACATGCGCACTCGAGGTGAGTCATGAATTATGTCGCAGGGCAAAACTGCCTCTGCGCCGTACACCATGAAGAATGGTGTGTATCCGGTGGTGCGATTCCGCGTGGTTCGCAGCCCCCAGAGTACAAAGTCGAGCTCCTCTACCCAATGCGTATTAGATTCCTTAAGGGACCGCACTAATCTGGGTTTGATGCCGCTCATGATAAGACCATTTGCACGTTCGACCTGGCCGTTAGTTTGTGGGTGATAGAAGGAAGCATAATCGAGCTTGATGCCCATGTTTTTGCACCAGAGTTTTACCTCGTCGTCCGTAAAGTTCGTGCCGTTATTAGTGATGATGCTGTGGGGGACGCCGTAACGGTGTACAACCCCGGATATAAAGTCTATCACCGGTCCGGATTCGGCCGTCTTAACAGGCTTGGCTTCTATCCATTTGGTGAACTTATCCACCATGATCAGTAAGTATTTTTTCTTGTGGGTTCCGCCTTTAAGGGGTCCAACCATGTCAAGCCCCCAGACCACGAAGGGCCAAGTGATGGGATAGTTTGGAGGGCGGTGGGTGGCATATGGCTTTGGTTTGCAAAAAGCTGGCAACCGACGCATCGTTGGACTAAGTCCTGGGCGTCTGCCCAGGCCGTCGGCCAATAAAAGCCTGTACGGAAGGCCTTTCTTACAAGGGACCGAGCTGCAGCGTGATGACCGCCGAGTCCGGCATGAATTTCAGCCAGGAGGTTCCGCCCTTCCTCTTCGGAGATGCACCTTTGAAGGACTCCGGTAGTGCTTTTCTTATAAAGCTCTCCCTCATGGACTTTATAGGCTTTAGATCGCCGCATTATGCAGCGTGCCTCATTTTGGTTCTCGGGGAGTTCCTATCTAGTAAGGTAGGCGAGGAATGGTTCTATCCACGGGGCGATGACGGCCATTATTACGTGGGCTGAAGGTGTTATTTCATTGGCAGAGCCTCCAATTATGTCAGAGTGTTCGATGTCGGGCAGTGCAGTTGGGTCCGAGCTGTTATTGCCGGGTTCCCCTTCCCATACTACGGATGGCTTGAACAGCCTTTCCAAGAAGATGTTGGGGGGGGACTACATCGCATTTTGCGCCGATGCGTGCCAGGACATCTGCCGCCTGATTATTTTCTCGGGCTATATGGTGAAATCCGTGCCCTTCAAACCGAGCTGACATTTTTAGGATGGCGTTGCGATAAGCTGCCATTTTTGGATCCTTGGCATCAAAGTCTCCATTTATTTGGGATATTGCGAGGTTCGAGTCCCCGCACACCTCTAGGCGTTGAATGCCCATGGATACTGCCATCCGGAGACCATGTAAAAGGGCCTCATATTCGGCTGCATTCTTGGAGTCTGTGTACATTATCTGGAGTACGTACTGAACTGTGTCTCCTGTGGGGGACGTCAAAATGACGCTCGCCCCTAGACCGGCCAACATTTTGGAGCCGTCGAAGTGCATGACCCAGTTTGAATATGTGCCGTACTCTTTAGGGAGTTCGGCATCCGTCCATTCTGCGACAAAGTCGGCCAAACTTTCAACTTGATAGCTCGCCATGGCTTGTAAGTTATGTCGAAGGAGAGGAGCTCAATGGCCCATTTTGCAATTTGGCCCGTCGTGTCACGGTTGTTTATAATATCGTTAAGTGGCACTTCCGAGGCTACTGTTATTAAACACTCTTGAAAGTAGTGTCGCAGCTTCCGGGATGCCATAAATACCGCATACACAATCTTTTGATAATGCGGATACCGTGACTTGCACGGAGTAAGGACAGTGGACACACAGTAGACCGGCTTTTGAAGGGGGAATTTGTGTCCGTCCATTTCTCGTTCGACGACGAGCACTGCGCTTACGACCTGATGGGTTGCTGCAATGTATAATAGCATTGGTTCGCCAATGTTTGGCGCGGCCAGGACTGGGTTTGTTGCCAAGATGGCTTTTATTTCGTAGAGTCCGGCTGTGGCTGCATCCGTCCACTCGAAGTGTTCGGTGCACCGAAGGAGGCGGTAAAGGGATAGGGCCTTTTCTCCCAAGTGGGAGATAAAGCGGCTTAAAGCCGCCATGCATCCGGTTAATTTTTGTATTTGTTTGAGGTCCTTCGGGATATCCAATTGTGACAGAGCTCGGATCTTGGCTGGATTTGCTTCAATTCCTTCTACCGGATACAATGAAGCACAAGAGCTTTCTAGCTGGAACGCCGAAAACGCATTTTTCCGGGTTGAGCTTGATGTCATATGTTTGGAGGTTATCGAATGTTAGCCTCAAGTCGTCTACTAGAGATTCGGCATGTCTTGTTTTAACGACCACATCATCTATGTATGCCTCCATTGTTTTGCCGATCTAGTTTGCCAGACATGTCTGAATCATGCGCTGATATGTTGCACCGGCGTTTTTGAGCCCGAAGGGCATTGTGTGGAAGCAGAATGGGCCGTATGGTGTGATGAATGCCGTTGCGGCTTGGTCTAACTCTGCCATCTTTATTTGATGGTAGCCGGAGTATGCGTCAAGGAAACACAACGAATCGTGTCCTGCGGTAGCGTTGATAATTTGATCGATGCGGGGGAGGGGGAAGGGATCCTTTGGGCAAGCCTTGTTAAGGTCTTTAAAATCAACGCACAGGCGCCAGGATTTGTCCTTCTTTGGTACCATCACCAGGTTTGCTAGCCAGTCCGGGTGTTTTATATCTGTGATTAATCCGGCCTCCAATAGCTTGGCTAGTTCCTCTCCCATGGCCTGTCTCTTAGGTTCGGAAAAACGCCGAAGAGCCTGTTTGACTGGCTTGAATCCTTTTAGGATATTTAAGCTGTGTTCGGCCAGCCTGCGTGGGATTCCTGGCATGTATGAAGGGTGCCAGGCGAAAATGTCCCAGTTCTCTCGTAGGAACTCTCACAGTGCGGCGTCTACATCAGGGTTTAAATGTGCCCCGATGGAAGCTGTTTTATTGGGGTCCGTTGGATGGACCTGGAATTTGACTATTTCATCCGCCGGTTTAAAGGAGGTAGACTTGGATCTTTTGTCGAGTATCACATCGTCCCTATTCACCGTGGAGCGCAGCGCAGTCAGTTCCTCAGCCGCTAGGGCTTCGGATAGCGCCTCGAGGGCCAGTGCGGCTGTCTTGTTTTCGGCGCGGAGTGCTATGTCCAGATCACTAGCGAGAGTGACGATTCCGTTAGGCCCGGGCATCTTGAGCTTCATATACCCATAATGGGGTATTGCTTGGAAGATTGTAAACGCTTCCCGCCCTAGCAGAGCATGGTATCCACTACTGAACGGGGCCACTTGGAACGTGACCTCTTCGGACCTGTAATTATCCAGCGTGCCGAATACCACATCTAGTGTGATTTTTCCTGTACAGCGTGCTTCCCGACTGGGGATTATTCCTCTAAAGGTTGTGTTGCTTCGCTCAATGCGGTTCCAGTCTGTTTCCATTTTTTGAAGGGTTTCCTCATAAATGAGGTTCAATCCACTGCCGCCATCCTTGAGTACCTTGGTAAGACGAAAGCTGTCCACTATTGGACTGAGGACCAATGCGGCTGGTGCTCGGGCTGTTTGGAATTTAGGTTCGTCACTGGCGTTAAAAGTAATAGCCGTGTCACTCCATGGGTTTATTGTTGCTACTTGGTAGACTTCGGCAAGGCTGCGGAGTGTTCTTTTTCGCATATTATTTGATGCGAAAGTCTCGAAGACTGTAAATACCGTACTGGTGTCTCTGGGGTGGCTTTCTGTGGCTTCTAGAATTAGAAGATCTTCGCCGATTTTTGCCACCTGCCGAAGTATCCAATATGCTCTAAGGCTGTGAGTTGGTGTGGCGCCCTCTGCACTGTGAATTTTACAGGGTCCATTAAGCCATCCTTCCAGTACGGTTCCGTGCCCTGTAGAGGGCTTTTGCTTTTTGGTATCGAACCCGGGTGTCTGGCGATGATGCACCCTTTTATTTTGGACTGGGTTTGTATTTAGGGCCGGATTGTCCCAAAATTTTATTTCGGTTTTCCAGGCGCTTTCCATCGCACAGTACTTTCGTACTATGGACGCCAAGTCAGCGAAGCATGTAATATCACGGCGACTTATGGCGTTGAGGATTCCCTTGTCCATGCAATTATTACAGAAGAATGAAATTGCGTCTTCCTCGCGGCAGTCCTTTATCCTGTTCATAACCAGGAGGAATCTGGCCCAGTAATGATGTACTGTTTCTTCGGGCTCTTGCCTAATTTGCGATAGATCGCTTATGTACGGGTGGGTGGGTGGAATCATATCTGAAACCTCACCAAATCTGAGACTCAGAGGCCAAGGAGTTTCCGAACTCTGAAGTTTGGATTCTTGGATGCTGTCCAATGAATCTAGCTTGGAGGGATCGGGAATCCAGACATAGCTAGTCCTTAAGATAGATGAAGGGTCGCCGCACTGTCCCTCTACCACGACAACGTGATGGGTGCCTGGGGAGAGTTAATCTCTCTCAGATCGGGTTTAGGCCCAATCTGGTCATAATCCGTAGCGACTCCCAGGTCGGCGATGTGATGCAAGAGCTCGTTTAGGGAAGAGAGATCCATTGGATCTAGCTGCTCAGCGAATTCCGAGCTGACGTGAAGATTGCTTTCGATGACCCGAGAGGTCATCGTCGGCGCAGCAGCCGAACAGGCGGTCATAAGGAAACCACCTAACCGGAGAGTTTGGCCGACAGCAAAAGCTCCCTTGGCAACGGTGCCGTCTTTAAAGACGGGATGAGGCATCCTTCCTGATGGCGACGGCACAGAGGAACTCTCAATGAAAGCACCAATGTCAGTGTCAAAACCGGCGGATCACGGGTAGGGGGTCCCGAACTGTGCGTCTAGGCGGATGGTAACAGGAGACAAGGGACACGATGTTTTTACCCAGGTTCGGGTCCTCTCGATGGAGGTAAAACCCTACTCCTGTTTGATTAATATTGATGATATGGGTAGTACAAGAGTAGATCTACCACGAGATCAAGGAGGCTAAACCCTAGAAGCTAGCCTATGGTCTGATTGTTGTCCCTACAGACTAAAACCCTCCGGTTTATATAGACACCGGAGAGGGCTAGGGTTAGACAAAGTCGGTTACAATGGTAGGAGATCTACATATCTGTATCGCCAAGCTTGCCTTCCATGCCAAGGAAAGTCCCTTCCGAACACGGGACGAAGTCTTCAATCTTGTATCTTCATAGTCGAGGAGTCCGGCCGAAGGTATAGTCCGGCTATCCGGACACCCCCTAATCCAGGACTCCCTCATCGTGCTTCGACACGTGGGAGATATATCCGCATCGTGGGCGTTACAAGTTGGTAATAAGAGACTTCCCCAACTTAGGAGCCCCCTGCTTGATCGAATCGCTGGCGTTGTTGAGTCTAGAAAAAAAGTTTTGAGTCATTTAGGATTATATATATCGAAGAGTAGGATTCTTTTTACTCCCCAGTCCCTTCGTCGCTCTGGTGAGGCATCCTGGCGTAGAGTTTTGAGTCTTCTCTTCTCAAATTTCACTAAAAAAAATTAGGATCATGCGGGTGAGTCATTTAGAATTTGACCCGCACAATTCCAAGATACCCGCATGATCCTAAATTTTTTAGTGAAATTTGAGAAGAGAAGAGTCAAAACTCTACGTCAGGATGCCTCACCAGAGCGACGAAGGGACTGAGGAGTAAAAAGAATCCTACTCTCCGATATATATAATCCTAAATGACTCAAAAAAATTCTAGACTCAACAACGCCGGCGATTCGAGCAAGCAGGGGGCTCCTAAGTTGGGGAAGTCTCTTATTACCAACTTGTAACGCCCATGATGCGGATATATCTCCCACGTGTCGAAGCACGATGAGGGAGTCCTAGATTAGGGGGTGTCCGGATAGCCGGACTATACCTTCGGCCGAACTCCTGGACTATGAAGATACAAGATTGAAGAATTTGTCCCGTGTCCGGAAGGGACTTTCGTTGGCATTGAAGGCAAGCTTGGCGATACGGATATGTAGATCTCCTACCATTGTAACCGACTCTGTGTAACCCTAGCCCTCTCCGATGTCTATATAAACCGGAGGGTTTTAGTCCGTAGGAACAACAATCAGACCATAGGCTAGCTTCTAGGGTTTAGCCTCCTTGATCTCGAGGTAGATCTACTCTTGTACTACCCATATCATCAATATTAATCAAGCAGGAGAAGGGTTTTACCTCCATTGAGAGGGCCCGAACCTGGGTAAAAACATCGTGTCCCTTGTCTCCTGTTACCATCCGCCTAGACGCACAGTTCGGGACCCCCTACCCGAGATCCGCCGGTTTTGATACTGACATTGGTGCTTTCATTGAGAGTTCCTCTCTGCCGTCGCCATCAGGAAGGATGCCTCATCCCGTCTTTAAAGACGGCACCATTGCCAAGGGAGCTTTTGCTGTCGGCCAAACTCTCCGGCTAGGTGGTTTCCTTATGACCGCCTGTTCGGCTGCTGCGCTGACGATGACCTCTCGGGTCATCGAAAGCAATCTTCACGTCAGCTCGGAATTCGCCGAGCAGCTAGATCCAATGGAGCTCTCTTCCCTAAACGAGCTCTTGGATTGCATCGCCGCCCTGGGAGTCACTACGGATTACGACCAAATTGGGCCTAAACCCGATCTGAGAGAGATTAACTCTCCCCAGGTCACCCATCACGTTGCCGTGGTATAGGGACAGTGCGGCGACCCTTCATCTATCTTAAGGACTAGCTATGTCCGGATTCCCGATCCCTCCAAGCCGGATACCCGCGGAGGGGAGGACATCACTCAAGACCTGAACTTAAAGTCAGGCGACGGGCTAGATTCATTGGACAGCATCCAAGAATCCAAACTTCGGAGTTCGGAAACTCCTTGGCCTCTGGGTCTCAGATTGGGTGAAGTTTCGGATTTGATTCCACCCACCCACCCGTACATAAGCGAGCTATCCCAAATTAGGCAAGAGCCAGAAGAAACAATACATCATTATTGGGCCAGATTCCTCCTGGTTATGAACAGGATAAAGGACTGCCGCGAGGAAGACACAATTTCATTCTTCTTCAATAATTGCACGGACAAGGGAATCCTCAACGCCATAAGTCGCCGTGATATTACACGCTTCGCTGACTTGGTGTCCATAGTACGAAAGTACTGTGCCATGGAAAGCACCTGGAAAACCAAAATAAAATTTTGGGACAATCCGACCCTGAATACAAACCCAGTCCAAAATAAAAGGGTGCATCATCGCCAGACACCCGGGTTCAATACCAAAAAGCAAAAGCCCTCTACAGGGCACGGAACCGTACTGGAAGGATGGCTTAATGGACCCTGTAAAATTCACAGTGTAGAGGGCGCCACACCAACTCACAACCTTAGAGCATGTTGGATACTCCGGGAGGTGGCAAAAATCGGCGAAGATCTTCTAATTCCAGAAGCCACAGAAAGCCACCCCAGAGACACCAGTACGGTATTAACAGTCTTCGAGACTTTCGCATCAAATAATATGCGAAAAAGAACACTCCGTAGCCTTGCCGAAGTCTACCAAGTAGCAACAATAAACCCATGGAGTGACACGGCTATTACTTTTAATGCCAGTGATGAACCTAAATTCCGAACAGCCCGAGCACCAGCCGCATTGGTCCTCAGTCCAATAGTGGATGGCTTTCATCTTACCAAGGTACTCATGGATGGCGGCAGCGGATTGCACCTCATTTATGAGGGAACCCTTCAAAAAATGGAAATAGAATGGAACCGCATTGAGCGAAGCAACACAACCTTTAGAGGAATAATCCCCAGTCGGGAAGCGCACTGTACAGGAAAAATCACACTACATGTGGTGTTCGGCACGCCGGATAATTATAGGTCCGAAGAGGTCACGTTCCAAGTGGCCCCGTTCAGTAGCGGATACCACGCTCTACTAGGGCAGGAAGTGTTTACAATCTTCCAAGCAATACCCCATTACGGGTATATGAAGCTCAAGATGCCCGGGCCTAACGGAATCATCACTCTCGCTAGTGATCCGGACATAGCACTTCGCGCCGAAAACAAGACAGCCGCACTGGCCCTCGAGGCGCTATCCGAAGCCCTAGCGGCTGAGGAACTGACTGCGCTGCGCTCCATGGTGAATAGGGACGATGGGATACTCGACAAAAGATCCAAGTCCACCTCCTTTAAACCGGCGGACGAAATAGTCAAATTCCAGGTCCATCCAACGGACCCCAATAAAACAGCTTCCATCGGGGCACAGTTAAACCCTGATGTAGACGCCGCACTGCGAGAGTTCCTACAAGAGAACTGGGACATTTTCGCCTGGCACCCTTCAGACATGCTAGGAATCCCACGTAGGCTGGCCGAACACAGCTTAAATATCCTAAAAGGATTCAAGCCAGTCAAACAGGCTCTTCGGCATTTTTCCGAACCTAAGAGACAGGCCATGGGAGAGGAACTAGCCAAGCTATTGGAGGCCGGATTCATCAAAGATATAAAACACCCAGACTAGCTAGCAAACCTGGTGATGGTACCAAAGAAGGACAAATCCTGGCGCCTGTGCGTTGATTTTAAAGACCTTAACAAGGCTTGCCCAAAGGATCCCTTCCCCCTCCCCCGCATCGATCAAATTATCGACGCTACCGCTGGACACGATTCATTGTGTTTCCTCGACGCATACTCCGGCTACCATCAAATAAAGATGGCGGAGTCAGACCAAACCACAACGGCATTCATCACCCCATACGGCGCATTCTGCTTCCACACAATGCCCTTCGGGCTCAAAAACGCCGGCGCAACATATCAGCGCATGATTCAGACATGTCTGGCAAACTAGATCGGCAAAACAGTGGAGGCATATGTAGATGATGTGGTCGTTAAAACAAGACATGTCGAATCTCTAGTAGACGACTTGAGGCTAACATTCGATAACCTCCGAACATACGACATCAAGCTCCACCCGGAAAAATGCGTTTTCAGCGTTCCAGCTGGAAAGCTCTTGGGCTTCATTGTATCTGGTAGAGGAATTGAAGCAAATCCAGCCAAGATCCGAGCTTTGTCACAATTGGATATCCTGAAGGACCTCAAACAAATACAAAAATTAACCGGATGCGTGGCGGTTCTAAGCCGCTTTATCTCCCGCTTGGGAGAAAAGGCCCTACCCATTTACCGCCTCCTTCGGCACACCGAACACTTCGAGTGGACGGATGCAGCCACGGCCGGACTCGACGAAATAAAAGTCATCTTGGCAACAAACCCAGTCCTGGTCGCGCCAAACATTGGCGAACCAATGCTATTATACATTGCAGCAACCCATCAGGTCGTAAGCGCAGTGCTTGTCGTCGAACGAAAAACGAACGGACACAAATTCCCCCTTCAAAAGCCGGTCTACTATGTGTCCATTGTCCTTACTCCGTGCAAGTCATGGTACCCGCATTATCAAAAGATTGCGTACGCGGTATTTATGGCATCCCGGAAGCTGCGACACTACTTTCAAGAGTGTTCAATAACAGTAGCCTCGGAAGTGCCACTTAACGATATTGTAAACAACCACGATGCGATGGGCCGGATTGCAAAATGGGCCATTGAGCTCCTCCCGTTCGACATAACTTACAAGCCACGGCGAGCTATCAAGTCACAAGTTTTGGCCGACTTCGTCGCAGAATGGACGGAGGCCGAACTCCCTAAAGAGTATGACACATATTCAAACTGGGTCATGCACTTCGACGGCTCCAAAATGTTGGCCGGTCTAGGGGCTGGCGTCATTTTGACGTGCCCCAGAGGAGACACGGTTCAATACATACTCTAGATAATGTACACAGACTCCAACAATGCAGCCAAATATGAGCCCCTTTACACGGTCTCCGGATTGCAGTATCCATGGGCATTCAACGCCTAGAGGTGCGCGGGGACTCGAACCTCGCAATATCCCAAATAAATGGAGACTTTGATGCCAAGGATCCAAAAATGGCAGCTTATCGCAACACCGTCCTAAAAATGTCAGCTCGGTTCGAAGGGCTCGAATTTCACCATATAGCCCGGGAAAATAATCAGGCGGCAGATATCCTGGCACGCATCGGCGCAATACGCGATGTAGTCCCCCCCAACATCTTCTTGGAAAGGTTGTTCAAGCCATCCGTAGTATGGGAAGGGGAACCTGGCAATAACAGCCCGGACCCAACCGCACTGCCCGACACCGAACACTTTGACATAATTGGAGGCTCTGCCAATGAAATAACACCTTCAGCCCACGTAATAATGGCCGTCATCGCCCCGTGGACAGAACCATTCCTCGCCTACCTTACTAGGCAGGAACTCCCCGAGAACCAAAATGAGGCACGCTGCATAGTGCGGCGATCTAAAGCCCATAAAGTCCATGAGGGAGAGCTTTATAAGGAAAGCACTACCGGAGTCCTTCAAAGGTGCATCTCCGAAGAGGAAGGGCGGAACCTCCTGGCTGAAATTCATGCCGGACTCGGCAGTCATCACGCTGCAGCTCGGTCCCTTGTAAGCAAGGCCTTCCGTAAAGGCTTTTATTGGCCGACGGCCCGGGCAGACGCCCAGGACTTAGTCCAACGATGCATCGGTTGCCAGCTTTTTGCAAACCAAAGCTATATGCCACCCACCGCCCTCCAAACTATCCCCATCACTTGGCCCTTTGCAGTCTGGGGGCTTGACATGGTTGGACCCCTTAAAGGCAGAACCCACAAGAAAAAATACTTACTGATCATGGTGGATAAGTTCACCAAATGGATAGAAGCCAAGCCTGTTAAGACGGCCGAATCCGGACCGGTGATAGACTTTATATCTGGGGTTGTACACCGTTACGGCGTCCCCCATAGCATCATCACTGATAACGGCACGAACTTTACGGCCGACGAGGTAAAACTCTGGTGCAAAAACATGGGCATCAAGCTCGATTATGCTTCCGTCTATCACCCACAAACAAACGGCCAGGTCAAACGTGCAAATGGTCTTATCATGAGCGGCATCAAACCCAGATTAGTGCGGTCCCTTAAGGAATCTAATACGCACTGGGTAGAGGAGCTCGACTCCGTACTCTGGGGGCTGCGGACCACGCTGAATCGCACCACTGGATACACACCATTCTTCACGGTGTATGGTGCAGAGGCAGTTTTGCCCTGCGACATAATTCATGACTCACTTCGAGTGCGCATGTACGAAGAAAGAGAAGCCGAGCTCGATCAGCAGGACAGTTTGGACGCCTTGGTGGAAGAGCTTGATATGGCAAAAGCCCGTTCCGCATTCTATCAACAGTAGGCTCGAAGCTACCAAAGCAGAGAAGTACTGGCCAAAAATTACAACGTTGGCGAATTAGTTCTACGCCTGCCGGACAAGAAAAAGGACAAACTCAAGCCCAAGTGGGAAGGTCCCTTCATAATTGACCAAGTCCTGACTGGTGGAGCGTACCGCCTCCGAGATGCATCGGATAATCGACTCAAGCCGAACCCATGGAACGCAGCCCGTCTCCGAAGATTCTATGCCTAGCGCCAGACTCTATGTTCATCTCCTTCCTCTGTCCATTTTTTATATACTTTCTGTCTTACATTTCTCTCCTTCTCCCCTCCCTCTGTCTTATAGCCTTTAAAGGCTCATAAAGTGACACGCTATCCATGCTCATTAAACCTGGGGGCTTCTTTAAACATAAGCTTATTTATACGGGCTTCATGCCCAACACATGTGTCACACTTCCGCATGTACCTTTTATTCACCATTATATGCATCGATATGACTTAAGTTTTGGCCAAGCTGGCTTGCCTGGCTCCTGTGCTTACCCCTACGTTCCCGATTGTTCGGCTAGGTGGTAATGGGAGCACCTCTGCGATTGTTACCGCTAGGTCAGCCGGATGTGTACCTCAGACTGGGTGAAACTGAAAGCTAGCGTTCTTAAGGGAATATTCGGTCGGTGGACTAAAGATGATCTTTTTTCACTTATTTATCTATACGCCCCCATATGTTTTTCCTGCGTCTCTTTTCGCAGAATGGACATGCACTTTAGGGCATGCCTCCCAGGGAAAGGAACCCCTAACGGAACTATTCTCCCTGGAAGATGTTTCTTACTAACCATGTAATATAACATAACTAGTTGGGCACTTGTCTGTTCAAGCACTAATGACCCCTACGCCTGGTCTCCATGCATACCCCTATTCTTATATAACCGCAAGGGTTTTCGGACACACTCCGGACCGTCAGGTCCCGAGGTTGAAGCGAAAAGGTCGGCCATGACAAACGATCTACAATCCGGCTAGAAGGCATAACACATGTCAATTATAATTACATAGTCAATCTGACTGATTGTATTCCTCTTCAATACCATCTAACAGGTTGTCTAGTTTACAGTCCTGTTGGGAATACTTTGCAGCCAATTCTACTTGGCCGTATACTAAGCTCACAGGGATCTCCTTCCCATCGGGCCCCACGGGTCCGACCTCGGCCATGTGGTTTGGGTCAGCCTTCGTGTACCGCGTCTTCACCATGGCCCAGGCCTCCCTGGCGCCTTGATGGCAGGCGGACATCTTCCACAATCGGAAGCACCGCCGCGCTCCCTTCAGCTTCTCTACAAGCTCTCCAAGGCCTTCGGGCATGGAGACGGATGGCCACAAGGCCTGGGCGACGCTTTGCATCACCTGCCGAACTCGCTCGTGCAGTTGTGAGAGCTCGGGAAGAAGGTCACTCGTAGAACTGGGCATTTCCTCTGCAGGACAACCGTTAGCATACCTACAGACATTACTCTGTTAGTCGACTTCCTCGCCGAACTCTTTTTCAAAGTTCGTTTAAGCACTTACTATATATGCCGCATCGAAGCCACTGATTCTCCTTCACGGAGTCCAATAGCTGGGCACGAACATTCTTCAGTTCAACGCCCAGCTTGGTGTTGGCATCTTGGAGATCCTTCTTCTCCCGCCTCACCTTTGTCAGCACGCTCTCACCAGCCTTCAGCTGGCGTAGGAGTTGTTGCTCTTCCAGATTTAATCCGGCGCCATCTGCAATTTCATTTGTCAGATTTGCACCCATGCCGCACTTCGCAAAATACTTATCTTTCAAAGCGTATATTACCAGAGGGGGTCTCCTTGGGCTCCCCTGCCGCGGCTAGTGCAGCCTCAAGTTGGGCTTTGCACTCTTCCAGCTCCTGGGACAGTATGGTATTCTTTTCTGTAAGAACCTGCATAACAAATGATCCTTAAATCAGTTATTCTAACTGTTTCAAGTCTCAGGGGCTACTGGTATACATATAATTACCAAAATTTTCTTACCCGTATGTCTTTTACATATTGCTTCGTGGCTCTGGCTAGACCATTTTGAGCGGCACGGAGGTACGCATCTCCTGAATTGAAGGCATCCAATGCCTCTTGGGAGAAACAAGCATCGCGAAGAACTGACCGGCGACGCCTGTGGTTCATGGCACTCTCCACCTCGGAATTGGTGGCAGACAGCCTGTCCGCATCCTCTGTCGGAGGAGCGTCCGGTGCGCGCCTTGTGTTCGCCTCCGCTTCCGGACCAGGCTTTGGAGCCTGGCTGGTGGAGGCGCGATTGGCAACCTCTCCGGATATAGTCCGGCGAGGTCTCTTCGTCCTGAAGAGAGCACGAGCGTTAATATGCCTTGAAGGAATAACACCTGGGAATAAGATGGCGCGCTATACCTTTGCGCCGGTGTCTCAGTCCGGACCGCACTTCTTTTCAGCCCGCGGGGCCTTGCCACCCCCCGTTGGCTAGTCGCCGTAGGCTCGGCCTCCCGTCTCAAGGATCTCCCCTGCAAAACACGGTTGTCATACGGCAATCGAAAACACGCGAGGATAGATCCCTTTTCAAAGTGCTGGGACTTCGGTCTCAGTTACCTGTGAGGCTGGGAGTAGCCCTGGGTAATCGGCCGTAATGGCTACCAAGGCGTTGTCCTTGCTCAATTGATGAAACACCCCATCAATCAGCTCCACAGATAAGTCCAGATCCTCTTGAGAGGCCGGGTCGAGGGACCGTCCCGGATCCTCGGGTTGTGGAGGAGGGTTGTTTATTTCTTTAACAGCCTGGCGCAGTTCCTGCGTTGAAGTTGTTAGACTGAATATTTAACGATGGGAATATAAAACGGATGGGCAAGTAAAAGTGTCCACTTACCCAACTTGGGGGATTGTACATAGAAAATCCACCCTGTGGGTTGACGCGGAGAAATTCCTCCTCTTCTCCCTTGTACAAAGTGGACAAGATCTTTATTCGAGCGGGAGCCGAATCTGGCCCCTTACGGCCGTGGCGGGTGGCGTCATCCTCCCTATTGAAGTCCCACATGGGGTGGCCTCTATAATGAAGCGGCTGCACCCCTCGCATGATGCATGCGACCATGACCCCGATCATGGTTAGTCCGGAATGAGCTAACAATCTTATCCGGCCCATCAGGTAAAGAACATCCTTGTCACTTTCCCTCTGAGTGCTCCGTGGACGCCAGCTTAGGCACTTCTTTAGGGGAGCACTATCAAACTCAGGTAGGTCGATCTGGACAGGATCCGGCAGCGGGACGTCCTCTATATAAAACCATTCCGAAGGCCAGTCCTCGGACGCCTTCTTTGGGGTTCCGGATAGATATCCGTCCCGGCGATGCGCCACACTTCGGCTCTGCCCACTTGATATATTGACCCCTTCTAAGAATGGGGCACACGGCAGAATAGCCTTTTCGACAGCGCGAAATGAGCCTCGCAGCCCAGAAACAGCTCGCAAAGGGCTACGAAGCCCGCAATATGCAATATAGAGGCAGGCGTGAGGTTGTGCAGCTGGAGGCCATAGAACTCCAGGAGCCCCCGGAGAAACGGATGAGTTGGAAATCCGAGCCCTCTTATTAAGAAAGGGACAAGGCATACCCGCTCTCCTTTGGAGGGATTGGGGGCGCTCTCCGCTTGCTCTCCGCCATTATAGGTGGCAAATCCGGCTCGAACCGGGACCATGTAGGCCGGTGGGAGAAATCCCTTGGTCTAGAGCGTCACTAGCTCGCTGTGCGGGATGGAGCATCTCTCCCAATCTCCCGGCTGAGGGCTGGAAGGGAGAGAGGAGGAGCTGCGGTGGCCGGCCATGATAGAATGGACCTCTGTCAGATACACTCTAATGAATACTCGCGGAGGGGAGAAGGTGTGGTTTGGATCTAAATCCTCGTCCCCTTAAATAGGCGGCTCATTCACGCAGCTAGGGGTGTAAATGTAAAAACACCCTGACTTTTCGTATTCGTTTGACACGTGGAAGACGGCCATTATTGGGCGTAGAAGCCAAGGAGCGCTACATTTACAAGAAACCGGACATTATTCAATAGGTACACGGAATTTGGAGAGAACCCGCCTTCCAATGCCGAAGACAATCTGCGTGCCGGACTAGTCGTCATTGAAGCCTGGTTCGGGGGCTACTGAGGGAGTCCTGGATTAGGGGTGTCCGGATAGCCGGACTAAACCTTCGGCCGGACTCCTGGACTATGAAGATACAAGATTGAAGACTTCGTCCCGTGTCCGGAAGGGACTTTCCTTGGCGTGGAAGGCAAGCTTGGTGATACGGATATGTAGATCTCCTACCATTGTAGCCGACTCTGTGTAACCCTAGCCCTCTCCGGTGTCTATATAAACCGAGGGTTTTAGTCTGTAGGAACAACAATCAGACCATAGGCTAGCTTCTAGGGTTTAGCCTCCTTGATCTCGTGGTAGATCTACTCTTGTACTACCCATATCATCAATATTTATCAAGCAGGAGTAGGGTTTTACCTCCATCGAGAGGGCCCGAACCTGGGTAAAAACATTGTGTCCCTTGTCTCCTGTTACCATCCGCCTAGACGCACAGTTCGAGACCCCCTACCCGAGATCCGCCGGTTTTGACACCGACACACGACTTAGAGGCATAACCGCATTGTAAGCAATGTCGCAAGTGAGGTAATCTTCACACAACCCATGTAATACATAAGGGAAAGAGATACATATTTGGCTTACAATCGCCACTTCACACAAAGCATACATATCATTACATTCATCCAGATACAAACAAGGTCCGACTACGGAACCAAAATAAAAGAAGACTACCCCAAAAGCTACACAGATACCTGATCGCCCCGACTGGGCTCCACTACTGATCAACTAGAAACGGAAACAACAAACAAACACAATCTTCATCGAGCTCCTCCTTGATCTTGGTTGTGCCACCTGCACGGTATCATCGGCACCTGCAAGCTAGTTTTGGAAGTATCTATGAGCCACGGGGACTCAGCAATCTCACACCCTCGCGATCAAGACTATTTAAGCTTATGGGTAAGGTAAAAGGTATGAGGTGGCGCTGCAGCAAGCACTAGCATATATGGTGGCTAACTTACACAAAAGAGAGCGAGAAGAGAAAGCAAAAGCACGTTCAAGAATTCTATGATCAAGAAGTGATCCTAGACTACTTACGTTCAAGCATAACTCCAACACCGTGTTCACTTTCCGGATTCTGCCGGAAAGAGACCATCACGGCTACACATGTGGTTGATGCATTTTAGTTAAGTTAAGCTTCAGGTTTTCTACAACCGGACATTAACAAATTCCCATCTGCCCATAACCGTGGGCACGTCTTTCGAAAGTTCAAAACCCTGCAGGGGTGTCCCAACTTAGCCCATCACAAGCTCTCGCGGTCAACAAAGGATATTCCTTTTCCCAGGAAGACCCGATCAGGCTCGGAATCCCGGTTACAAGACATTTTGATAATGGTAAAACAAGACCAGCAAAGCCACCCAGATGTGCCGACAAATCCCGATAGGAGCTGCACATATCTCGTTCTCAGGGCACAACGGATGAGCCAAACGTCAGGTAGGCCAGCCGAGAGTTGCCCCTGGTGGCCCCGGACATCGCTTAGTTGGACCAACACTTAGAGAAGCACTATCCCGGGGGGTTAAAATAAAGATGACCCTTGAGCTGGCCGACCCAAGGGAAAGAAAAGGCTAGGTGGCAAATGGTAAAACCAATGTTGGGCCTTGCTGGAGGAGTTTTATTCAAGGCGAACTGTCAAGGGGTTCCCATTATAACCCAACCGTGTAAGGAACGCAAAATCAAGGAACATAACACCGGTATGACGGAAACTAGGGCGGCACGAGTGGAACAAAACACCAGGCATAAGGCCGAGCCTTCCACCCTTTACCAAGTATATAGATGCATTAATTAAATAAGAGATATTGTGATATCCCAACAAATATCCATGTTCCAAACATGGAACAAGCTCCAATCTCCACCTGCAACTAACAATGCTATAAGAGGGGCTGAGCAAAGTGGTAACATAGCCAAACAACGGTTTTCTAGGACAAGGTGGGTTAGAGGTTTGACATGGCAATATGGGAGGCATCACTACAAAAAAATACACTTCCGTGATGATACGTGTTTGTCACAGTAGGTCGCTTTTTTGTCATGCATGTACATCCATGACAAATGTATGACAGAATCAAGATAGTCATACCTGTTCTGTCGTAGAAGTGTTCCATGACATTACCAAAATTATCATCAGGGAAGTGTCCACTTCCATGATGATAAATCGCGCGTCACAGAAGTGCTTTCGTCAAGGGTGACCGACACGTGGCATCCACCGTAACGGAACGCCGTTAAGCTATCGGGTCGGGTTTTGGATCCGATAACCCGTTAACAGCCCCGACCAATGGGGATTTTCCACATTTAAAATCATCATTGGCTAGAGGAAACACGTGCCGGCTCATCGTTGGGACAGATGGCATCCACTCACTGGACAGAAGGCGCCTATGATACGTCGACAGGTGGCATGGCCCAACAGTGGCCCATTCCTGTGAAAAGGCCGGCCCATTTAACTTGGTCAAAAGCTGGCGGGCCGGCCCATGGAAAGCCTGTTAACGACATGTTCGCATATAGCCCATTTACAGCCCGCTAATCCAAGGCCCGTTACGCCCTATCCGAATTAGGCCCAGTAGCGTCATCTGGGCCGTCCAATATGATTCCAGCCCGTTTTCACTTTTGGCCCATGTATAGCCCATGATGTCTTTCGGCCCATATGAGGTCCTTTGTAACTCTTGGCCCATTAGCGGCCCGTGCTGAAACTGGCCCGTAATGAACAGTGTATTACTTTACACCCATTAACGGCCCGTGGTGAAACTGGCCTGTAATGAACAGTGTATCACTTTATACCCATTAATGGCCCGTTATTCCGTTGGGCCGTTTCCAGCCCAAGTTAACTTTCGGCCTTCTGAGGGCCCATTTATTCTTGGGCTCATTTGCAGCATTCGGTTACTTACGGCCCGTTACTGTCATTTTCTGTTTGTGGGCCAAATTCAGCCCGTCGTTATGGTCGGCCCATTTGCGGACCGTTAGTCTGTTGGGCTATTTTCATAGCATCACCAAATATGGCCTATTAACGGCCCGTTATGGTCAGCCCATAAAATGTACGATTTCCATTAAAGGCCCATCTACGGCCCATTAAAGGCCCATACAAGACCCATAAATGAGTCGGCGGCCCATGGATCCTATGAGACGTAAAAGGCCCATGGATCCTACGAGACGTAGAAGGCCCATGGATCCTACGAGACGTAGAAGGCCCATGGATCCGACGGCCCGTGAAGGGCCATGGTCGGGCAAATTGGCCCCCGTTTGAACGATATAGCATATTCAAAGAATCATCCTACTCAATACTATCAGCTCTAAAAAGCCTACACTTTTACAACAAAGAGATCAAGGCATAGAAAGGTAGAATAATCCTACACTATACAATAAAGAAATTACAGCCGATTATACCCACTAGGCATTATGGTTCGGCACAGGTGATAATAAAGCATACACAAACAACAAATTACATACACTGGGCAAATACAGCTCATACATCATGGACGCGCATCAACTTAACTCCAATTGAACTATAATCTCTTCAGAAAATAGGATTGGCCGGATTCAGATAGCACAAATTTCAGTCTGCAAAATCTCCAATTCCTTCATGGTTACCTCAGTGTCTTGTTTCATTTTTTGACTCCTGCATCTAATACCTGCATGTCCAGTCTCAACTTGTTGATTATACATTAACAATCATGTACACGTTGTCTTGCCACCTCTAGTTGATGCTCGAGAACATCAGCACATTCCAATTCCAATCCATAATCATTCGGTAACGGCCATGCCGCATTGCTTCCAAATCTTTGTGTTGATGTCACTTCATCCTGAAATGTTTCTGCAAGTACACATGACTAGGGCAAAAATATAGTTACAACAGTGAAGCGAACAAGACACTATTTTGTACTACATGGCAAAACAGGACTAACAATAATGTTACACGTCACTTTCAAAAAAAATGTTACACGTCATGAAGCATAAGCAGGTGATATTTTAAAAATTATAAAAAAGATAGTCTGTGCAGCCTGCATACAGAAATCCCTCTTAGCTCACCAGAGGAGCATGATGTTGGGGCCCAATCGAAAACACAAACAAGTTACAAATTTAGACAGCATGTTGCGTATAAGTAAGCAAGCAGTTGGCAATTCTGTGCCTCAATTGAAGTCTTAGGGAGCATAATGAACAGCGGAGGGTTTCATACAAACATACTACAGCAGGCAAAACAATGCAATCATTAGCGTAGTATAAACTAGATTGTGAGCCTCATGCAATAATAGTTGGTTAATAGACTTCAAAGCTTCAGGCACACTTCGGTAGAGTAATTAAATGGTAAGGCCTTTAATTATGTCAACTAATAGTGATACAAGTACTGAACATCAGGCATGATTATTTGGGCATCTCATTAACTGAGGACAAATAAAGCAATTGAAAAGAGAAAATTAACTATGCCTGAAACAAACAAGGAATTGAACTGTTGAGTTGCATACAGTGACTTACCTTAGCAGGTTGAAGAGGCTCAGCGCAGCTCCTACTTCTCTTGCAAGGCTCCTTCCTAACATCTTGTACTTGGAAATCCTCAATCTTATCTTCATTGCACCCCCTCTGCAAGGTGACACAAACTAGTTACTCGTCTCCTTGGAAGATAAATATGCATAATTTCCAGTCTGTGAACACAAAAGAATGAGATTATAACAAAACAACACCACATAATGAAACATGCCGCATCTCTTGCACTTGCACACAATGAAATGAGCATTTACTATGTCTGCACTATGTAAAAACTAGGCATACCTTCGAACTGGATCTCCAGGTACTCTTGGAGAGCCTACTGTAGTGTACAACCAAACCTTTATGTCACCTATGAGTTAGAAAAGGTCCCACTACAGCAGCCCTTGGTGTTTAAATCGTTGACAAGCTCTGTTAGAGTGTTATGTCAAGAACGGCAAGTAATCAAAGCAAACAGTCCTAGTATGGCTGGATGATGGAAACAAGCAATTGAAGAGATGTGTGAGCAAATCTTACATATCAAGAACAGAAGCAAAGAAGGAGGCTTAAAGACCATCACTTGACTGACCAGATTTAAGGGGCATTTAAACATCATGTGCAACGTATGAACTAACATAAACATTGCATATTTCCAGATTCTACAATGGAATGCACATGTATTAGGTTATGCCATGTATGATGATGCCTAAATGTACAGATCGCAGGCAGGAGTGATTCATCATTGCACGCACAATTGAATTGCAGGTTAAGGGCCAGTTCGATTCTGCCTTTTCAGGGCATATTGTCAAAATAAGCCATAAATGATGTAAAGAAGTCATTTTTGAGTTATGGGCTTGGGATTAACTAATTTCGCTTTGGAGGGGGGTGTTTCGGGTAGAACCTCACTAAAAATTGAAGGGAAGGGGAATAGTGAAATGACTCTGTTGTCTGCCTATATTACACTCAAAATGCAACTGCTGACGCCCGTGTCACACCTGACCCTCAAGTAAAAACAAACACGCAAGCATTCATAGCCCTGCCCGCTTGCATCTCCTCTCTCCTTTCCACTATACGATGAATTGCTATGAGATGCTTCTGCTGCTGCTATATGGTGCATTGCTATGAGCTGCTCCTGTTGTTGCTATATAATGAATTGCTATGAGCTGTTGCTGCTGTATGATGAGTTGCTATGAGCTGCTGCTGCTATATGATGAATTGCTATGAGCTGCTGCTGCTATATGATGAGTTGCTACAAGCTGCTCCTGTTGCTGCTATATGATGAGTTGTTACAAGATGCTCCTGCTTCTACTATATGATGAATTGCTATGAGATGCTCCCGCTGCTGCAATATGATGAATTGCTATGAGCTGCTCCTACTGCTGCTATATGATGAATTGCTATGAGCTGCTGCTGGTATATGATGAATTGCAGACTGCTGCTGCTACTGTATGATGAGTTGCTATGAGCTGCTGCTGCTATATGATGCTTTCAGGTGGTGCTGCTATACGATAATAACCAGCCACTTGGACCATCGGATTTCAATAAATAATTGTTCTTCATTTAAATGTGGGTCATGCGTTCTTCGTTTAAATTAGGCAATGGGATCTCTATGGAAAACATTGACCAAAGTAGATTGTGCCAAGTAGATGGTATCTTTGTATTTGCATTTTGAGCAAATAGTGATGATCTGTTTTCCTATCATATTAATTACTGCACTGGGTTCAATTTGTGATGTTTGCAAGTCAAATTAATTTCCATATGGGCAGCAAAATGAAAAAATATAATGCAATCTAGACTTTCCACTGATCATACCAAAGATAAGCTGAAAACGCAATGAAAATAACTGGTTGGCTTATTACATGGATCTTATATTCACAGGTGCTTATTTTCTTAGGATAACTCATAATAACTGTCCCTAAGAAACTTGGCTAATAGAACTGGCATACAAATAACATGTCACGATGATTGCAATGGAGGAGTGACGTACCATGGCACACTGTATAGGCTCACCGCTGCCTCTCCTTTTTTGCGATGTTCCATGAAATTGCCACATACATATTGTACTTTTTCATTGTGTATCCCTATCTGCAAGTTGACACGGCTAATTTCAGACATCTCTACATGATACTACATTGCATATCCCTTGCGCATATTTAAACCACCAATTAACGATTGTGTGTGTACCATAAACTAGCCATGACTCTGTATGCTGGACTAGCAGGCACTCTAAGGGAGCCTAATGTAGTGCACTGGAATTCCTACATGCCACCTACAATTTTGTGTAATGTACTGCCCCTGTTCCTAAATATATGTCTTTGTAGAAATTCCAGTATGGACCACATACAGATGTATATAGATGCATTTTCGAGTGTAGATTCACTCATTTTTCTCCGTATGTAGCCTATAGTGGAATCTCTAGAAAGACTTATATTTAGGAACGGAGGTACAAGGTAGTATCATGTATGACATCTACATATCTAATTTAGCAGCCAGTAGTAGAAATCATTGTCTGCACAAAGGGATTACTGGTCCAAAATCCTAGCAAAGCACGCTGGCAGGCACAGAACAATACAAGAGAGACACGCTTACAAGATCATAGCAATGCCTCAGTCCAGGATCTTGGTTGGCCAAGCTGTTAGATCCGGAAGAAACATCGTCCTTGTAGTTTTTGCCAGCTGCATAACAGGTAACAGCAACTGGTTAGTATATTTGAAGTACATCGGGCAGGTGATGCTGGACAGGTTTAAAGGTGACAAGTACCTAGGCCGTGGCGGGTGCTTGGCATCTCTCCAGACTGTGGGAATCAGTTTAGAAACGTCGAGGGTGATGACGCTGCGCTGGCTGTCGAGGTCCGGTAAGGAGATCTACAACCGTCGAGTAGGGTGTTTGTGGAGCGGCTCTGGTAGGGTGGACTACGGTGTGGGCGAAGCGGATCTATGGCCGTGGACGAGGGCGTAGGTGAAGCTGCTCCGGTGGTTGGGTTAAGGATGGTGTTGACGATGCGGATCTGCAGTCGTGGATGGGGCGTCAGAAGCTGCTCCGGTGGTTGGGTTAAGGGTGGTGTCGACGATGCAGATCTGCGGCCGTGGATGGGGCGTCGGAAGCTGCTCTGGTAGGTTGGATGAGGGTGTGAGGAAGCGGATCTGAGGCCGTGGACTTGTGAGTTGGCAAAGCGGCCCTGGTAGGGTTGAGAATGATATAGGCGAAGCTACTCCAGTAGGGTTGAGGAAGGTGTTGGCGAAGCGGCTCCGGTAGGGTTGAGGAAGGTGTCGGTGAAGAAGATCAGAGGCCGTCGACGGGGGTGTCGGTGGGGCGGCTCCGAGGGGTGTGGACGAAGTGTCTCCGGTGGGGAGTACGAATGAGCCGCTGCAGATGTGCGGTGGTTGATGAGAGTACCGGCGAAGTAGATCCGGCGCCATGGACAAGACCGGCACTGAATGGGCTGTGGTATAGTGGTGGATGAGCAGTCTACTTGTTTCTAGGGGAGGTGGGAGGGGTAGATGCGGCCACAGAAGCAAATCCGGCGAGGTGGACGCCGCTGCCAGTGAATGGGCTATGGTACGCCGGTGGATGAGCAGTCTAGGGTTTCGAGAGGGGAGGGGAGACAGGGCGATGAAGTACAGACGGCGTGATGTAAGATGCTCTGGTGTTGTGGAGTTAGTCGTTTTTGCAGGAGGGGAGAGGAAATGTGGGTGCCGTGTAGTGGGGGAACCGGAAGTTACCAAAGCAGCCCCGACCTATCATGTAGATGAGGGCGGTATTGTAACTGTTGGTCTCCGTGCACCAAGGACAAAAGGGGGATTTCACATGCTAAAGACTAAGGTGGCGGAAATTTTAGAAGGAGGCGGGAGATTTTGCCGCCCGTGGGATTGTTTGTATCCAGTTTCAACTAATTTTGGACCGTGCTAGTGGGAAGGTCATGCTAGACTGTGTACACGAGGCACGCGTTAGCAGTTAATAACTGGCGTGAAGTCCACCCCAGAAAAAAGACAATAACTCGGGATGATGCGCCGATAACTTGGATGTTCACACGGGCGCGGCCAATCGTACGGGTGTAGTGGCGCGTTGACAAAAAAAGGGATCAAACGCTCAGCCTATGTATTTCTCGTGTAAATAGATAATTTAGTGCCATTGGTTATTTACTTTAAACATAATGCATTGACGTGTTAGTGTAGAGGCACACAAAAAGAAATGGATATTGTAGTCAGCTACTTAAAAGTGTTACCTCATATGATTACATAGCCTCCATTTCATAAATTACGTACCCGTTGAATTCATATATGAATATTACATATATTACTTCAAAATAGAAACTTAAATCATCCAAGACTAATAAATTTGAATGCAAGAGTAACAATGGTGCATGTTCATGATAGCTACATTGGTTGTTTGAAGAAACATCACTGTAACTTTGGCATGTACAACTAAAAAGGCTTATTTAAATAGAAAAAATGTGATATGTGAGTGTCCAATCTTTATAGCGTTGAATCGATATTGTACCTTTGGCCACGATACGAAGTAGATATTGACTTATGTTCAAGCGATGCACGTCCATGATCACTAGATAGTGATACGTGAATGAATTGTGCAATCTCTCTCACACGCATACATATCTCATTTCCCTGTGGGCATCGGAATCACACACGCGCACTTCGTGTATTTCTCTCCCTCCGTCATGGTTAAATTCGTCTTTCTACCCCGTCCTACAAGTCTCTCACACAAAAACACACACGCTCTCTTTGTCTAACACGCCCACCCCTTTAATTCCGGCCACCCACAGCCACTAATGTCTCTCACACATATGCTACCTACCTATCCCTTAATATAGCTAGATATGTGTCACACAAACTTCTTCTCCCTACTAGCAAGATGCCCATGCGTTGCACGGAACATCAAGATGCATTTGAATGAGAAGTTTATCTTGTGGGAGAAAAGGATGAACGAGGGAATGCCTTATTTGCAAATGCGGAGAGGGGTGTGGGTATCTTTTTGCAAAATTGCCATAGTTTCCTTCCTGTCCGTCGGATATAAACTGGATGGCCTATATTGCAGGATGGTAGGAACACCATCATCACCAACTCTATTTTTTATAAGAGTAGAGATATGTGAGTGTCACTGGCCCCCCTCCCCACACACCCACACTTCCCAACACCGAAGGAGTAGGGTGACACCTCGATCTTGATACTAATCTATCAACTGGCTTCTCTCTCAAACATACACACACACACTACCCGGCACCGAAGGAGCTAGTAGGGTGGCACATCGATCTTGATAATAATCTATCTACTCCTCTTTCAAACACACACACACACACACACCCACTAGTTGTGCCTCTGTGCCTACCGCGCACACTCGCGATACGTCTTTATCCCCCCCCCAACAATGATAGCAGAAGGGTGACAACTCGATCTGATCATAATCTATCAATTGGTTTCTCTCTCAAACATTGTGTCTCGGTGCCTCGCTCGGTAGCCCCCTCGATATGTAGACTTCTCGCGCGCGCACAGCTGTAGTGACGATGACGCTGAACCCAGTGTGCCTTCTTTTTACCGGCCTCATGTGATAGTTTTCACCCTGTTTTCTGTTAATTAACAAGGCAACCTTTTCTTTGTTACTACTAGTGAATCTGAAATCATTTGGGGCAGACATAAAATATATCACTTCAACCCAATTATCGCAGCAACTATTTTAAAAGAAATAAGCTAGCTGCCCGTGCGTTGCACGGACCATCAAGATGCATTTGTATGAGTAGTTTATCTTGTGAGAGAAAAGGTTGAACGAGGGAAGGCCTTATTTGCGAACATGGAGAGAGGCATGGGTATATTTTTTGCAAAATTGCCATAGTTTCTTTCCTATCTGTTAGATATAAATCCGACAGCCTATATTGCAGGATGGCACACACACCATCATCACCAACTCTATTTTCTACTCCCTCCATCCGAAAATACTTGTCATCAAAATGGATAAAAAGAGATGTATCTAAAACTAAAATACGTCTAGATACATTTCCTTTTATCCATTTTGATGACAAGTATTTTCGGACGGAGGGAGTATTTGTCTTTTTAGAGATTTCAACAAGTGACTATGACCGGACCTTACCAACATACTCAAAAAAGTAGACCATAATTTTGATGTTACCCTCTTTTCTTGGCGGTGCAGTGCCATCTGGATACCTCATAAATAAATAAAGTACTACATGATACTAATATATGATACATGGCACAGGAGTACTAAGTATTATTAATACAGTTTTGCTAGAACTCATCTAGATGAGATATAATTTGGTCTCATTCATCTTTTATAGCCATTGGATGTGATGCTATATAAGATGTGTGTGTGCTGACGTGGGTTGTATTTGTTCTTGTGCAACGGACTGACCACTGCATCTCATGTTTGATAGTCTCAAGTCATTAAAAGCATACAAGCCCCACATCTCTTCTTGGTTGATTCCTCTATTTATGTCAAAAAATAAGAAACAACGTGAGAGTTAAGGCACCACGCCTATGTGTTTACTATTTGGTTTTCGTAAGATGACTTAATACTCACCTAGACGGAGGGAGTATTCGATTTGACAGCGGGCGGCGCAATTCCTGATACGGCTTTAATGCAGACGAGGGAGGGAGTAGCGGTTCCTGATATGTTGAACGGCCAATGCATCCTTCTTCAATTAATGCATGAGGGAAGTAATGGGAGGAGGTCCGGGAAAAGAGGCTGCACGATGTGAATGCAACGCAGTTTGCCCTCATTGCCCTCATATAAGGGCCCCCTCCATTCCAATGAATCTACCACATCGTACGCCCTAAGCATTTGCCTAAGCACCTACATTAAGCGCAAAAGAGCTCACTCCAGACCCATGGCGGCGATGCTCGTGAGCGGCCAGCGGCTGCGCTAGATGGTCTGCGACACCGGCCTGCAGCATGGCGCCGAGGATCGTCTCCAGACGGTGTTGGAGACCGGCTGGTGGATGGCCGCCTTCGACGCCAACTACGACTCTCAGTTGGACCAGATGATCGTTGCCACCGGCAACAAGTTCACCGTCCTCAAGAAGCTCGTGGACAACATCGCCGTACTCCTCCAGCCCGCGCGCCCGGGCTCCTCATTGCCTGCCACCCTAATCGGCCTCCATGGTCGGAACCTCTTTCAAGCACTGGTGGCCCTGCGACTGCCCGCCGACGCCATGAAGAATGTCCACCTGGAGGTCGCGCTCGCTGCGAGGCGCCTCGCCCTGCAAGAATTCGTCCACCTACACATCCACATGTACGAGGAAATCGTGTACATAGGTATCTACAAGGCCAGTGAAGACGCTACGACGTTGGCCTTCCTGAACCGGCTGGAAGCCTTGGATGCCTTTGCTGAGAAGCACCTCGACCTCGCCACAAAAGCCGCCGCTCCTTAGCCACCGGTCGGTGGCCCAGCGCACTAAGTTGAGGAGGAGGAGGTCGTACGTTCGTGGATCCATCTTTCTTCTTGCCTTCTGTAACCACCACTGCGATCACATCATCGTGGCCTTAATTCTGTGTTGTTGCATTCTCGTTCCAGTCAATACCGACAGGTGCGATCCCTTTGCTTAATTATATGCATCACTGTAACTAGTACTCCATCCGTCAATTTATAAGTTGTGCTTACCTTTTCCATCAACTTCGTGCAATGCGCGGGCATCTTGCTAGAAACACTAGAACATGTCTATATAATCCGTATGTGATAGTCCATTTGAAATCTCAAAAAAGACAAATATTTAGGTATGGAGGGAGTAATATATTAGGAGTATATCAAAAAAATAACGATTTATTTCAAATTTGTGAACAAATACTACTGTTCTACTACTTTGGATCCGTCACAACGCACGAGCACATTGCTGGTAAAAGGAAAAGGCCTGCCGCGTTCGCGTCGCACCCCCACACGCCCGGGAATCGGGAGTACAATACGGCCCGTCCGGCACGACACATGGCTTAGGGATGGCATGTTTCCTAGCATTTTCACTTTCATGTGGGACCGCCGTTGAGCAAACCGACACCCCACCCGCTGCCGGGTTGGAAAAAAGAAACAAGGGGAAGATCTAGTTGTAGCATGGAAGCCAAGAAATTTGGTGTCAGACGGGGCTCGTTGATAGAGTAGGAGCATTCCGTACTAGTACTACTCCTACTAGTACCAAGTTTGTACTCCTAATACTATATTACTAGTACTACCACTATACAACTAGTAGGTATGTGCACGGCACAACATCGTAGGAACAAAAAACAGGAAGATCTTGTTTTGGGTGATTTATCTATTTTTCAATCAACATAGTATGAATAATATGATGTGGGGGGCACCCATGAAGCTTATGTGGCTTGGTTGCATGGCTACAGAAGGTTAGAGAAAAATAAATAGATAATGTGTTTAGAGTGCACTCCACTAAATAGATATATATATACTTTGGATCCATTGCAACGGACCGGTACATCTATATCTATACCCCCTATATAGTGTGAAAAACTTTGAAAGTTGGTCGTTGGATGAAGCCAATCCGACGGTACAAAGATGGCAAATCTGAGCACTACTGGCCGTTGGATATCATCCACCAGATTCTGCCACATGTATAATCTAGAAGACTCCATGGTTGAACTTAATTCATGATTAAGGGCCTCTTTGATTCATAGGATTGCAGAAACACAGGAATAGGGAAAAAGTAGGATTGGAATGGCATGTTCATTGGATCCCTATAGGATTTGAGTTTGTTTGATTGTGTCACATGAAAAACAAAGGATTTCTTTCAAGAGGTTGGAGTGCATGTTAGAATTCCTGTGAAACGTAGTACAAATGAATCCTTAGGAAAATATTCTACATGATTCAATCCTACGAATCAAACGACCAATGTAGGAAAAATTCCTAAGGATTCTAATTCTTCAAAGATCCTATGAAAATCCTTTGAATCAAACAGACCCTAACTTTGCCACAACTAAGCTTAGGCAAAGTTATTAGTTCTTCAAAACGAGAGAAACAAGTTGGCAAGCCTAAGGGAATCTTGCCACATTTTTGTGTGTATGTCATGCGGGGCCTTAGTGTGGCTTGCCTAAGGTGTGGCTTGAATCAAACACTCTCCTAAGTTAATCAAACTTGCCTAACCTTACATTCCACCAGATTTTGCCACATGTTAGAATCCAGGAAGCTCCACATGTAGAAGCATAATGCACAAACCACCAGAATCTCATGCGTGCAATGCACGTGTACCTTACTAGTACTAGTTGGTAGTAGTAAGAAACAAATTCCAGTTTTGGCACGAGGTCGTACTGCGGGAGCACCATAAGGCATGCCGCGGGAGTTACATTTCCCTCTCAGGGCCCATGGGACCGAACTTCAGTGGCTTAGTGGTAGAAACAAGAAGCGTGATGGTCGCCGTGGTTCAACTTCCATGGACAAGCCGTCATGTCTGCTGACACATGTATATCAAAACTAGAGTGTTTATATTTCAAGCACGTGAACAAGTATTATTCTACTACTTTGGATCCATTGCAACGCATGGGCCAGCACATTGGTAGTAGTAGTGTCCATCTATATCTCTAGAGGCCTTCCCTCGTTCATCCTTTTCTCTCACAAGATAAACTACTCATACAAATGCATCTTGATGTTCCGTGGAATGCATGAGGATGTTTCCTTGGGGGTCTCTCCAGCGCGGCGTGGCCGTAGTTGCAAGTTGACGCCCCTTGAGATGCCGACGTTGAGGGGCACTCTGATTTCCTCCTATGAGCAGGTAAGATGAGTTTGATCACGTAGTAAATGCATTCTAAAGACTACTTCCGTGTCCATTTCCTAATTCTCCCCTGCCCACTATTTCACAGGTTAGGCTCGGTGCGAGTGGAGATTGGCTTGCATATGTACGGGAGGGTACCAACATCAATTTGCACAACATTTACAATGGTGAAACCGTTCCCGTAGAACCTTTGTCCAACATTGGGATCAGCCATGCAACGGGCCACCGCATGAATTGGTACGATGGAACCACGATGAGATTGACTGATTGAATAAGATAGCACGAACCTTGCACATGGCGATCAAAGGCGGACCATGCTGTCTGCGGCCAATTTCTTGTCGTACGAGTAGGAAGACATTGTGCTCCTTTCTAACCACATCTGTGCGGTGACAAACCAGGGGACTTATTTTGTATGGGACACATCCTACGATATACTCCCTCTCTCCCAGTTTATTTGTTTTGAATCTTTTTGTTTTATAAGTTTCAAATTCAAATTTAGAGCTCCCCATCACATGTTGAGATTACAATGTCCATTAAATTGTTGCGTGCATGTATAGTAAAGAAACAAATCTCGAGTTTGGCACGAGTTCGTGCTGCGGGAGCACCACAAGCCCTAGCGCGGGAGTTACATTTCCCTCTTAGGGCCGTTGGGACTGAGCTTCAGCGCCTTAGTACACCTACCTTTGAGTTACATTTCCCTCTTAGGACCCGATAGGTGACTGGTCCACATGTAATGCTCCCGTAGGCAGAGGGGCAGTGGGGCCAAGAGGGGTGAGCCGCAGGTCGGGGGACGTGTGGTTTCATGGGTTCGAGCGGCGTCGTGGGAATCGCGGGTGGCTGTGGTAGAAACTTGATGCTCGCCGCATTTTAGGTGGCCCACATGTCATGCACACAAAAGGCAGAGGGGCGGTGCGGCCGAGAGGGGTGAGGCGCACGTCGGGGGGCATGGTGTCGTGGGTTGGAGAGGTGTCGTGGGAATTGCAAGATGAAAAGTGATGGTTGCCGTAGTTGAACTTCCATGGACAAGCCGTCATGTCTACGGACACATGCACTGCATACCGATCACTGGAAGGAGTAGCAAAGAAAGCTATATATGCGGATAAATAGTTCCTTATAGTCAAGCGGACCCACGCTACTACTCTGTTCCAAAGACATGCACACCATCGAAATAGTCCATCTATATCAATATACACCGAGAGGGAATAATTTTTTTTACAAGAGAGGAAATAGTTCATCCATCCATAATGCCCTCCTGCTGGTGCAGCCTCTTCTTCTTCTTCTTCTTCTTCTTCTTCTTCTTCTTCTTCTTCTTCTTCTTCTTCTTCTTCTTCTTCTTCTTCTTCTTCTTCTTCTTCTTCTTGTTCTCATTCTCTGTGGGAGACGGCTTCGCAACAAGCTCTTTGGACCTTGCAGCTATCTCGAAACTCACACGGGCATCGAGGGCAGCATATTTTATCTGCTCGTACGTCAAGGGATAATTCTCCCATCCAGACGACCTTAATGCCACCGTCTCGTCACCCTTCTGAAGATTTGTACCGAGCACAAAATATGCTATGTCGAATAGGGATGGTGTCTGTTTATCACAAACTTCTACAAGAATTTTGATTCTGGTTTGTAGGTCAGCGATGCTATTCAAATCAAGCTTGTACGGCTCCAGCTTT
The DNA here is from genome assembly GCF_018294505.1 of Triticum aestivum. Taxonomy (NCBI): domain Eukaryota; kingdom Viridiplantae; phylum Streptophyta; class Magnoliopsida; order Poales; family Poaceae; genus Triticum; species Triticum aestivum. The sequence continues at coordinate 494,511,613 of NC_057806.1, forward strand.
TGTTTGTCCCCTTCGATGGCTGCCCCACAGAAGTATACGTCCTCCCGAGACAAGAAATCATGAAGCTCACCTGGTATGGAGGGCGAGTGTATGATGTGGTACACCAAAACATCATCTTCGAAGCACAGCTGAAGGACGGCGGCGCGTTGGATCTTCCCAGGGGCACGCTCCGTGTACTCTGCGTCGAGACCGATGACCCTCGTCTCTACCTTTTCGAGGGAGTTGGATACATTGTTGATCCACTACCGAACAACCCTTGGGTGGACGGTGACGGTGGCAACTATGCACATCGAGCCTTCCACGAGGACATGTTGGACGCTAAAAACCTGCATCTCGATCTCTATCGCCATTTGGAACCGCTGGAATGGAGGGCTATGGTTTGGAGAATTAGGATTAGATGGCTAGTCTAACTGAAGTAGTAGATGATTATTTAAAGAGGTTAAAACAATGTGAACGTAGTGAAGGAAATATGCCCTAGAGGCAATAATAAAGTTATTATTTATTTCCTTATAATCATGATAAATGTTTATTATTCATGCTAGAATTGTATTTTCCGGAAACATAATACATGTGTGAATACATAGACAAACAAAGTGTCACTAGTATGCCTCTACTTAACTAGCTCGTTAATCAAAGATGGTTATGTTTCCTAACCATGAACAATGAGTTGTTATTTGATTAACGAGGTCACATCATTAGTAGAATGATCTGATTGACATGACCCATTCCATTAGCTTAGCACCCGATCGTTTAGTATGTTGCTATTGCTTTCTTCATGACTTATACATGTTCCTATGACTATGAGATTATGCAACTCCCGTTTACCGGAGGAACACTTTGGGTACTACCAAACGTCACAACGTAACTGGGTGATTATAAAGGAGTACTATAGGTGTCTCCAATGGTCGAT